>NC_056743.1:269154332-269346832 GCF_019279795.1 Protopterus annectens
GAAATTCAAGATTTTGGGCTTTTAGTCTTCTGAAGTGAATCTATATATATATGTGTGTGTATATATATATATATATATATATATATATATATATATATATATATATATATATATATATATATATAAAGGAAATCTCATTTGTTCATAACTGTTATTTAATATATACACAGTTCTAATTTTATTTTTCTCGAAGTGATCTTTACTGAAATGCTTGTGTGTTTTTCTTTTTGAACCTGTATGTACTAGAAAACCACATTGAATACTTCTTTGTATAGACTAACTAGCTGATGTATATTCTGCATCTTACTATATGCATACTATTGCACTCATTTTTGCATTTTGCTTATATTTCTGTGGAGATTTTCTCCCCAGGCCTCCTCTGAAAATGGGCTTCTGGACCTTCCTGGTAAAACAAATGTAAATAAATAAAATAAATAAATAAATAAATACATTTAACATAAACAGGCAAATCTGCATATTGCAGCTGAATACAGTGCACCCATGCAATGTTACACGAACCACTGCTAAATACCCCACAAACTAGTAACACCCCAGTCTCCTAACAGCTGGTCATAAACTAGCACCAGCAGATCTCCTGGGCAATTTACCTCTCCAGTACAGTCATGACCGACGACTTGTCTCTGAATCACTCCTTACCGTGACTGCAAAGGCAGTAAATGGAACGTTTGCCTTAGTTTGCCCTGGGGACATTGTGTTTCTGTAGGAACAGCATACACAAAGAAAAATATGTTAAATTGCCAATGGTAGATTTTTGTGTTAAACACAGAAGCCTGCATCCCCAGAATAAACAGCGAGAGTATATAGAGGAAAATACGAGATTATGGACTTTTTTTTTTACATATTTGGGCCATGAATAATATATGCAGAGTAGACACTCCCACAATAGAACACTTGCACTACTATATAGTATTTTGAGGAAATGTTTTTAATAGGGTTACCACAGTGCTATGACAGTATACTGCGGTGGTGGTGCTGCGGTAGCGTTGTCGTCTTACAGTAAGACGTTGTCCTGTTCGATTCTCAGCTATAGCGTCTTCTGTGTGGAGACATGTGTGAATGGGCATACCTTCGTTGAAGGTTGTGCGTCAGGGCCGGCAACTCGGCCCATAAAAATCTACTGCCAATCATTAGCGGACTGGAGTTCCACTGTGGCGACCCCTAACTGGGAAAAGCCGAAAGACACAACAACTGCTATGACAGTACTGGTTCTGCAGTAATCATGCTAGGGTTCTCCAGATAGTCACTCCTCAGACTGCCACTTTATATTCATTCAGTTACAAAGGTATCCAATGGAATTAAGGTAAGGGAGATGTTAATGCTACCTTGTAGGGTTAGGGTACATGTACATAGTATGAACTACACATCCAGCAACATAATTCATTAACAAAAGTGTAGGTCACTTATTGGTGGATCACTAGTACATATTCATGAATTATGCTAAATTCTGGAATGCCTAACAGAAACATTGTTCTAAAGCATTTTATGGTACTGTCCTCTGTTTGTGAATCTTCCTAACTACATTGCTTTACAAAAGTAGGCATCAAGTTATATGAGCAGTAAAGCTTAGCAGACACCTTACCCCAACATTTTATATTTAGTTTTTCTTTATTTTCTTTTCATCTTTTTCTGCATTTATTTGTGCATTAAGATACGGGATTATTTTTATTAAATTCAGGAAGATACAGTAACACTATAAACCTACCACCCTAGCTTTTTGAATGGATCAAGTGAGTAACTGTTTCTTATTTCTTAACTCACAGTTTCATAATTGTCCGATATAATATCATTATAAAATACTTCTTGGTTTTGGTAATGGACTACATCATGCATGGATATGATGTTACTCAAGGCAGAGATTCTCTCTGACTTACTTTTCTTCATTTGGGGCTCCAAGGGTGGCTAGGCCATTTCCAGCTTTTTTCCCTTAATAATTTAGTTGGGGAAACTTTTGCTTTGGCAGAATACTTTGATAGCTCTCATCAGTTAGTTTATTAAGTAAACTGGGTGCATGGTTGAATCACAGTGGGTGCTATGTTCAGCTCCTAGTTCATAGTTTCTGAGTTAGTGTACATGTTTTAGTGATTTTGTATTTGGCAGTTTTTCCACTGAGTTAGATGGAAAAGAAGAGTTTTCTGGTACCACGATAAAGAATTTGTGATGGCTTCATGTAAGATAATTCTATGATGGCTACACTAATTAATTAAAAAAAACTTAATGTAGTTTCTTTCTTGAAGGAATATTTCACATTCATTTTTCTATTTGTCTTGCTTGCAGCTTTCATGTTAGTTTATATGTTTTGAGAATGGGTTGGATAGCAATTTCCATAAGTGTTCAAAACAGTCAGAGCTAGTACATAGAAGTAGCTGCTAAGCAGTCTGGCACTTTTGTGCAATCCTCAGTGGCTGGACGAACAAATTACATCTGCATTGGTGGACAGCAGTGAGACCTTATCAGTAGTTCCACTCTGTATAAACATTGTAGTAGTTTGTTTTATGCTAGTCATTTCTGTGTTTCATTTTCTATACTTTCTATATGCATCTCGTGTGTGTGTGTGTGCTTTTCTGTTAGTGGCTCAACAAAATGGTTGTCAGTGATCAAAATCCGTATCATCCTTAAGCACTGTATTAAAGAGAAGACTGATATGTTATTAAGTTTAGCACTATTACAAAGACTTTCCCATGAATTCATTAAAGTGCTTAGCACCAGCAATACTACTCATGCTCAAATTGCCCTTCTTCCATAACAGGTTCATTTGTGATTCACAGGCATGTTAGCCATGATGAGGTAAGACTCATTATCAGCTAATGTACATGTCTCTGACTCACATTTACTACCTTGATTTGTGGGTCATTGCTGTCTGGCACATCACAGTAGTAAACTGCTGCTCATGCAGGCAGTGTTATTCTCACCTCCAGTCAACCTCTTACACAGACACACACACACACACACACACACACACACACACACACACACACACACACACACACACACACACACACACGCATACACACTCACAAAAAAAAGCACATACCCTGTACCAATCTCTAACCTGTTGGCCCTTTCATTTTTCCCCACCCCCATGATAGTCGGAAGTGCCATCACAGCATGTGTCTACTGTGCCTTGGTGGCTAGTGTGTTCTCCCACCCCTAATCCTGCTGTTGGTGCCTTTACAGAACTTGTGATCTCAGAAATCCCTGGAGGTCTAGTATATCCCTCACCCCAAAACCCATATGGCTGTTGGTGCCCTTATGGCACTGCAGATCTCAGTATTCCCCGGTGGTCTAGTATATCCCCTCACCCCCTGATCCCACTATTGCTGTTGGTTGTCTTACAACACTTCCCAGCTCTGTAATCCCTGGTGGTCCGGTATATTCTTCCCACCCCCTGCTGGGACACTGGAGCCATTAAGGCACTTCAATTTATGTTATCACTGGTATCTAGTGATTCCCCCCACCCTGATCTTCTGTTGATGCTGGTACAGCACTTTAAGAGTAATCTATGGTGCTCTAGTTGTTCCCTCTATGTCAAATCTCCACACTGCGGTTAGTGCTGGTATAGCACTTCCGATCTCTAATCTGTGGAGGTGCATTTGCCCACCACCTGATCCCCATACCATGGCTGTGGTATATAGTTAACACTGCCTTTTGGATCTGCTCATTACCAAGATGTAAGGGGATGACTGTGCTGATCTACATGGCAGAGTGATTTCTTGAATCACTTGGCCATGTAGATGCTTTCCTGGAGGCGGGTCCATGGAGAAAGCACATGGTTAATTAGTATATGCCTCTCCCCCTGGAATGCTTCATAAGCATTCAGCATGGATATGGGGCCAGTCCTTCATGTTGCTGCATGTCTTCAAAATAGAGGATCATGTAGCATCATGTTAGGGCAACTGATGAATCAGTGAAATGTACTGTGATATGTACATGGAGGTATACATGTTATGTTACCTTAATGAATCCCACCCCCGAATGCTTCTCAACTGTATAGATTTTCACAGAATGTCCAGATTTTGGCCTCATATTTTTAGTCCATTTTTTATAAGAATGTGGTTTTCTGGAAAATTAGTGGTAAATCATTAAAGATTGAAGTTAGAAAATAATGACAGATTTTCTTTGGTTTCAGACTTCATATCCTTCAGAAAATTCATGTCAATGCAAACCTGCTATTCTATCAACATTCTAAGTTTGTAAAAGCAATATTTAAAAATTGTCCCTTTTTGGTATTTTGTCTCACTTTTATTTATGGTTTTGCCCAGATTTCCTGTTCCAGTAGGTGAAAGGTATGCTCCCTCCTTAGTTTAAAATATAGAGCTGGAGCACTGATACAGTTCACAGATAAGGTCTTGTAGTAATTTCTCTTAAACAGGTTTATGCTGGAAAACTTAAAAGCAGTCAAACAGTCACTGTATGGAGTCAGCAACTAACCATTCTAGCGTCTTGAGTGACCCTCAATGGTTGGACAAAGCAAATCTAAAAGTTTGGACAGCATGATTTGCTTTCAGGTCACATAGGATCACTTGAGGCACTAAAATGGTTAGCAGCCAGTCCCATACAGTGTCTCAATGACTGTTTTGGATGGTTTGCCCATCAATCTGCTTGAGAAAGACAGTTTTATTTTTGCTGACTGAGAACTGTGACATAGAGCTGCTTAATTTATTTATTTATTCTTTGTTGACAGGGTTAGTACCACAAGGCAACTTACCTTTTTTCAGAAGAGATCTGAGGTGGTATTTATACTACTAGAGAAAATGTTACCAGGATATGGGGATCTTCCCCTACTCATTAGGAGACTGGTTGTTCAGATCCTAGTGTAGTGGGGGCTGAGAGAACAGCACTCAAGGAGATTCAAGATGGCAGACAGTACAAAGGTGAACTCTGGTGCAGTGTTTGATGTTGTATAAGACTATGAGGGGCTTTTCAGTAAAGTTTGTTTCCTCAGAAGCGAACATTCAAAACAACAATGGATGTGTTATGACAACCCTCCAGTCAGGAGGGTTCTGGGATGATATTTTGGTGAATTGTTGTTGCAGAGCAAGTTGGAGAGTGGAAAAGATGTTTTATGGGGTGAAATTATGGACAAAATACAATTAGAAGAATTGGATGCCATTTTAAAAGATTACCAACAAAAGAAATCATATGCCAAGACTGTTAAGGAAACTGCAGGGAAAGCTATAAGAGATGAAAAAAGGAAAGGAAAGGAAATTCATGTTAAGATTTAGGAATAAAGAAGAAAAGGAAATGGACAGTTATGACATTTGGGAGACTTTAATGGGCCCAGTGGGAATAAAGGCACATGATATAACAGCTTTTATTCTTATTCACAAAGAGAAATTTTGTGACATTGTTTTTGAGAATCATTCTGTTCTGGAAAGTTTTTTTTGGGGAGTATCAGAAGACAAAGAGCTGTAATCCCTAGAACTCTTAATGTGGTTAAAACATTTTACAGAGAAACAAAAAAGAAAATATATATTCAGTTTCAAACTGAAGTTGAAAAATAAACTTTAAGAGATATTTTAAGCAAATTTTGTAAAGTAGTTCTGGACATTAGCAAAGTGTATGATAAAAGGGGCATTATGGACTGAAACTAGAAAGAAAAAAAATCATATCCTTAGTATGCTAAATGTAGAAGATTACAGGAGTGTTGCAAAATATTCACAACAACCTAAAACATGTTTTTTTTTCTCTTTAAAAGATTATTATTTAATAACTGTGATAACAGGTCATAATGCAAAAACATGTCAATTAAAATGTTATAAGTGTAAAGAAAAATGGGCATTTATGGATGAATTGCAATCTAGAGAAAAAGGATGAAGAAAACCACAAAAGAGAGGACAGTATAAAGAAAGAAGAAATATTCTCAATAAAAAGATAAAGTAGGGAAGCAAGAACTGAGTAAAAATAAAGATCATGATAAAGAAAAAAAATGAAACAGAAGATAATATACAAGAAGGTTCTGAGATGAGCGCTGAGGAAGATATAAAGTAGAAAACAATGAAAGGTAAAAATAATTATATTAGCAAAAGTGTAAGATAGAGAAAAAGAATGTTTAAAGGGATAAGTGTAAAAGAGAAAAAGAAAGGAAATGGATAATGCAAATGAGATAAATACTTCAAATTTCCATAATTTCTGGTAAGCTATAACATAGACATAATAACAGAGTTCTTTCAGTGTATGCAATTATTATTAAAAATGTAAGAAGAACAGGCATCCTGAACTGGTGTAGTAAGTCTGATGTCAATATAATAATATGGAAGCTATAAGATTTTTGATACAAGAAGAGAGATTACAAAGAAACTTTGTGGAAGAGATTACAATATAGAACCTATGAAAAGTACTATGTTCAGGCATAGTTGTACTTTGCAGAAAGTCAGTGAAAACATTGACTATAACATTGGTAATGATGGAAAGATTATTGTAGATCTCAGACGGCATAATCAGATATAAAGAAAATTAAGAATATATGTTGTTATGCATATAACAAAAATAAAGTAAGAATTTTAATAAATGGATGATTAAGAAAAGAACTAGATATAAGGAATGGCATACATCAGGGATGTCCTATGAGTAGCATATTATTTGCTTTATGAATGTATTAGAAATGCAAATTTGCATATTAAAGGTGATACTTATATTATTAATGTAGGGATAAAAATTCCAGTTATGTTTAGTATGCAAATGATGATATATTGATTACATGAACAAAGTCTGGAGTTATATGTTATATACACCAATATTTAAATATAATAGGCATGACTTTAAACAAAGTAAAAGTAAAGGACTGTGTGCTATATTAAAGAGAGAACTATCTTTTTTTCACAAAAAAAAAACATATCTGTGTTAGGAATAAGATTTGATGATAAAAATGTTAGTGAGGAACATAAGAATAGGATAATATATGAAATGAAGGAGCTTTGTTGTTTTTGGAAAGTATACATGGTATTGTTTAATAAAAAGGTTTATTTGATTACTTCAGTTATACTGGAAAAGATTGCTGACAGTATATAGATACTAAATAAATATGCAATCTATGAAAAAGAATTACAAGTATGTTTCCTTTATATGGAGCTTGAGACTGAACTCAGTAAAGAGAGGAGTCATACATATATATGGACAAGAAAGATGGAGGTTTAGGACTAATAAACCAAATTACTTATGCTGCTGCTTTAAATTTGTACAAAGATTTATTTTGGATAAATGATTAAAAACGAAAGGTTAGTTTTAAATTACTAAAGTTGAAATATGAGAGGCACTGGGATATGGTAAAAAAAAACTTCAAAAGAGGAAAAGTACATTTAAATGAAGAAATGAGAGGTTATCAAGAAAAAAATTCATCTTTTATGTAAAATAAAAATTGATGAAAAAAAAATGAGAGGAAAGTGGTAAAAATATCATGATAGAACATTATATTAATCTGAGCTACTGAATGAAAAAGTTAAAGGTATAAAAGTACAAAAAGCATGGTGCAATGAGCAAACAGAATAGTCAAGATTTTTTATTGAGATTAGTGATTAATAAATTACTAGTAAAAGGAAATATTCCACATAAAAAACAATGAAAGAGTTTGTATATATTGTAGTAAAGAAGAAACTATAGAACATGATTTCTTGCAATGTATAAGGGTTGCAAAATAGTGGGCAAATTATGTAAAGAAAACGTCTTTGAAAATATAAAGGAAGTAAAGGAAATAAATATGATTATGTATAGATATTATAGCCATAAAAATAAAGAATATGCTAGTAAAATAGATAAAAAGTTATTTGATATTGTGTGGACTGTGATGATGTGAGGTAGTGCCAGTTGTGCCAGGGGGAGTAGGGCAGTGCTTGTGTAACATATGCCAGCATAGCTAGCTGGAGTTTTGTAACCAATTGCATGTAATTTGAATATCAAACTGATTTGTACAGATGATTGTATTAAAACTGCATTTGTGAAGTTGCATGTGTTAAAAAAAATGTGTCAACAGTGAGTCCTGACAGACAGAAAATAAATATACATGCATGTCAGACCGTATTGTTGTAACTGATGAAATGTATGTATTTTAACAGAGAATACTGGAAGGGGAGAGACTAATTTTAAGACAAATAGCCTGAAATTAAATGACTTGATTTAGATCATAAAAATTGTATCTCACAGGTTTGAATGCAGCCAGAGAACCAATGTCTGTGAAAAGCCTGGGCTGGGATCCTGCACTTTTGTCCTTAATGATGAACTAATTGCTACCCTGGGGTGGCACAGAATGGCTTGGTAGTTACTGTAGGAAGGGTGGGAGTGTTGGAATTGTTTTACAGTTTCCAGATGCTGTAATAAACCTTAACTAAAGTTCTATATGTGTATTGTGGCACATCAGTGCCAGATCCTGGCTCAGTCTCTAATGAGAGGGTAGTGTGGGAAAGTACAGTTGTGTACACTTACCATAAATGTAGATATTCGAGTGTATTCACTTTTGCAGTCATCACATTTGGGTTATCTGCCTGCAGGTAGCCCTCAGACGGCCTGAATACCAGCGTCTTCGGATTTGTGTGTCGGATGCTGTCGCTTTTTCCATGATGTCAGGTCATCAGGGGTATAAAACATGCAGCCGATGCCATTACATCAGTTTTTCTTGCCCCAGATGTCAGGTGCCCCAACAATAGGAAGCAATTATATGGTATGGAACACACCCAGCAAAAAAGCAAATACACATGATATAATATATGCCAAACAAGGAGGAAAGGTAAAAGTCAAGAGAAGTCAAGGGGCTGGAGGGAGGGTTACCAGGACTGCAACAGTGAATACACTCAAACATCTACATTTATGGAAAGTGTACATGACTGTACTATGTTCTTCTTGTTTCACTGTTGCAACATCACATTTGGGCTGATTCCCAAAGTTAAGAAAGGGTGTAAGTAGTTAAAGATAATTAGGGCTAGCAATAAGGCCCTGTAAAACTGCTGTGGCAAATCCAGCTCTGGATTTAGAAAAGATAGGCAGGTGGTAATGTTTGGCGAAATTATGTACAGAGCTCCAGGTTGCAGCTTCCAGGATGTCCCTGGTAGGGACTCCTCTGAGAAATGCAGTAGAGATAGATGCAGCCCTAGTGGAATGTGTTCTTATCCCCTGTGGGGTAGGTTTTACATGGTATTTGTAGCAGAAATGGATGCAATTTGCTATCCATTTGGAAATGATTTGCTTTGAAATGGCCCTCTGCCTCTGCAGCAAAGCTAACTAGCAGCTGGTCAGATTATCTGAGAGGCTTAGTCCTGTCCAAACAGGATCTAAGCTGTCTGTGTACGTCCAGAGAATGTAGTATCCTTTCCCCTTTATTCTGAGGATTAGGGAAGAAAGTAGGCAAATGAATGGACTGGTTTAGAGCCACACTAAACACCACCTTGGGCATGAAGGATGGATTAGTCGTGAGGGAAACCCTGTCCACATGGAAGATAATGAAGGGTTCCACTGCCATGAGGGCCTGCAGTTCAGACACTGTTCTTGCTGTAGTGATGGCTAGAAGTAAGGGGGGAAGAGTGAGTTTTTCCAATACAAAGTTAAAGTCCCAGGCTGGAGTGGGAGCCTTTCTGGGTGGTCTTAAATTTTTGTCCCCTCTAAGGAATTGCTTTAGCAGGGGATGAGAGAAGAGTGGTAGGTCAGTATTATAATGTGCTGATATGGCAGAGGCATGAATCTTAACTGAAGAGAAATATAGGCCCTTGTGGAGCATTTCTGTTAAATAATCTAGAATATGAGGTAAGCTGGGCACCGTTGTGCCCATCTCCTGAGCCTGGCTCCAGGAACAGTATCTTTTCCACTTTTCTGAATAGGATTTTCTAGTACTAGGCCTCCTTGCCTCATGAAGGACATCCAGCACTTGTTTACTGGGGGTTGCTGGAGGTGAGATCAGGGAATTAGCCAGGCTGCAAGGTTCAGGATTTGAAGCTGAGGTTGCAGAATCTGGCCCGCCAGCTAGGATAGCAGGGAAGGGGTCTGAGGCAGGTGCCAAGGTTGTAGCACTGTCAGACTGTGCAAAAGGGGTACCAGTGGTGGTGTGGCCAGTCTGGTACAATCAGTATTGTCCTTGGCTTGTCCTGTTTGATCTTTAGTAGAACCTTCGAGAGCAGAGGCAGAGGGAGAAAGGCATAAACTGAGAGGCTTTTGCAGGTAAAGGACAAGGCATCCACTTTCCAAGCTTGACTGTGGGGAGTTCTGGTGCAGAATTTGTTGAATTTGTAGTTCTGAGGGGAGGCAAACAGGTCTATCTCTGGAGTCCCCCATTTGTTCCTCAAGAGCTTGAATATTTTGGGTTCCAGTTTCCATTTGTGTGGGTCCATGAGAGTCGTCTGCCAGTGAATTTAGTTTGCCTGGCAGGAATTGAGCTGGTAGGTTCACTTGGTAGCTCAAAGCTGTTCCTCAGAGCCATGGCTAGTCTGCAGAGTGGGTGGGAATGGGTTCCCCCGTGCTTATGTACCACATAACTGTGGTGTTGTCTGTCTTTACCAATAGTTGTCCTGGAAGAATAAGGTCTCTGAAGGCTGCCAGAGCATTCTATACAGCTAACATTTCTTTTTGATTGATATGCAGGTGCATCTGTTTTGGGTTCCATTTGCCCTGAATGCACTGCCTTGCCTAGTGAGCCCCCCATGCATAGTCTGAAGCATCTGTTGTTAGGGTTTGGGCAGCAGGGGGTAGAGTGAAAGGGAGTCCCTTGTTGTGGTAGCAAGCCTCTGCCCACCAAAGGATCTCTGCCTTTAGACAAGGGATAATAGGAATCATCATTTCCAGTTCCTGAGAATGTTGGCACCATAGACATTTTAGGTACCATTGAAGTTTCCTCATATGCAGTCTTGCATATGGAATTAACAGAATGCAAGAAGCCATGAACTCCAGGACTTGCAGGATTTTCCTTGCAGATAGCTGGGTTTTTGTGGCCAGTAGTCTGAAGAAGGTTGTCAAATGAACTTGTTTCTCTGGAGTGCAGAATGCCATCTGGGAAGTTGTGTTCAAGCTCACTCCCATGAATAAAATCTGTTGGCAGGGTAATAGGTGTGATTTCTTCTTGATGATGGTGTACCCCAGTGAAGTTAGAAGTCTCTTTACAAATGCCAGGTGCTGTAATAGCAAATTCTGACTCTCTGCCTGAATCAGGCAACCATCCAAATATGGGTAAATCTGAATATTTCTCTGCCTGAAAAATGCAATGGCAGGAGCTAGGCACTTTGTAAATACCCTGGGTGCAGTAGATAAGCCAAAGGGCAGTGCAGAGAACTGATAGTGCATGCAGCCTGCCCTGAAGCATAGGGATTTTCTGCAGGATTCCCTTATTGGGATGTGCAGGTAAGCTTCTTTTAAGTCTAGAGCTGCCAGCCAGGCATCCTTGGCTAGCATAGGAAGAAGCTGCTGAAGAGTTAGCATTTTGAATTTTAGAACCATCAGAAAGGTGTTGAGAATAGACAGGTCCAGGATAGGACACCAGAAGTTTTCTTTTCTGGGAACCAGGAACAGTCTTGAATAAAAACCTTGTCCCCTTTGTTCTGCTGGAACAGGTTGAATAGCCCTGATACTGAGGAGAGAGAGCACTTGTTTTTGGGCCTCCGCCCCCTGGTTTGGAGGAAGGTCTGGCCATCCATTTGGGGTTGGGAGTGAGTGGAAGTGGAATCTGTATCCTAGGGAAACTATGTTTAAAACCCACTTGTCTTGGGTAATGAGTTCCCAGTTTTTTGCATGCAGGGCGAGCTTTCCTCCTAAGGGAGCAAGTAGTTGAGCAAGGCTTGGTAGGGGTAAGGATAAGTCATTGTGCCATTTTTCCATAGGGGGGAGGCTTACTACTCCCTGCTTTGGAAGTGGGGGTCCCCCACTGCTTAGTACTGTGCATAGCCTGAGACTGAAGTCTTGGTGGTCTGCTGCTCCTGGGTTTGGACTGAGAAGGCCTGGAAGGGACCAGTTCTTTGAAGGCCAATGCCTACTGAATCTAGGTAGCTGTACTTTTAAGAAATCTTTAACAGTTTGCATAGATTTAGCTTTTTCCTCCATCCAGGATGACTTCTGCTTTTTTGCCAAAAAGGTGCTCTTGGTGTAAGGGTGCATCCAGTAATTTAGCTTTAACATGATCTGGCAAGTTTTTTTTCCTTAAGCCAAGCATGCCTTCTAAGTACAGACCCAGTGACAGCAGCCCTGCAAGATGCTTCTAAAGCATCACAACCACATTGCAAAGTATGTTTACCTACTTGGTCAGCAGAATGCATTAACTCTTGTAAATCTTTGTGCTCAGCACAGTCAGGAACCAACATAATTTTCTGTTTAATTAAGCCCATAATATGCTGCTGATACTTTAACACATGCAACTGGCACTTTAAAGCCCTAATGGCCAAAGTGGCAGAAGTATATACCTTCTTACTCCATCTGTCTAAAGCTCTAGAATCCCTATCAGAAGGGGTACAATTTTTGGCAGTAGTAGCCTTGATGCCTTTTGGTCCTTGAGAAATGGTCTCTTGATCTGCAGGAATTTTAGAGAGTTGGGTACTCTGTAGTACCTGTCAGGTTTCCTGGGAGCTGGAGACAAAGTGTCTGGGTAAGGCTGGATTCCAAGAAAACATCATCTACAATCTCCAGAACAAAAGGGGTAGCTAGTGGCCTGTGTTGAGGTAGGTTTAAAATTTCCCTAAGTCTCTTTCTGGATTGAGAATAGTCCTGGCTTTCCCAGTGGAAATGCTCCCAAAGGGTATGCAAGGTTTCACCAAAAGAAGAATCTTCTAGAGGGGAAGCAGGGGGACTGGAATCCTCTGCATTAGAATCCTCATAAGTAGATAAGGGTAAATCCTGGTAGTCAGAAGGAACAGAGATATCAGATTCCTGATTAGAAGAATCACAAAGAAAACCAGTTCTAGGTCTCTTAGAGGGGGAAGGCTGGCTTCCCCTAATTAAGGTAATAAGGTCTTCAGCCATTCTAATTATTTATCTTTGAGGCACATGGGCCTGAGAATGCACTTTGGTCGTCGGTATTCTAGGCTTAGTGCGAGCTTTAGGTGTGAGGAATTTGGTATTTTTAGCTTGAAACAAAGTTGGTTTGATATTAAAATTGGTAGGCCTGAATACACCCTCATTCATGCACAGCAGCTCCAGACCCATCCAATGTAGAGACATCCGTAGGTTCCATAGTCAAAGAAGTATTTTGCGGCATACTGGACTCTGAATGGGTCTCAGCAGAGGTCTGCGAATCTGTAGTAGCAGGTATCAGGGGCTGCAAAAGCATCTCACTGAATACTAGTGGACTGGCGACTAGCTTACTGGAAGTGTCGTTGGCAGTTTTGGACCTATACGGATTGTTTCTGTCTTTATCCTTACGTTTTTTTGAGAGATCGGTAGTCAGATGGCTTAACAAAGCCATTTTGGATTATGGAGATCGAGAACAAAAGTAATTAGCTACAAAAATAGCCCGACGATGAACAGTTTGGGTGTTGAACAAGGCACAAAACCGACAGCGAGGGACATCATGGTCAGGACCTAAAGAGGTGACGCAATAAGAATGAAAATCTCTATGAGGTATTTGCTTCTCACAGGCAAGACAATTGTTAATTTTTTCTGACATCGGTTAGAGCAAGAAAAAAGGATCCCCAATGGGGTACTTATCTTTTTGAAGACTTCAGGTCTGAAACTCGAAAAAGAAAATTTCAGGAGTCGGCCGACCGGCACTTGCAAACTGCTTCTGCTTCGGGCATGGCAAGGCAAGAAAGACTGATGTAATGGCGTCGGCTGCATGTTTTATACCCCTCACGACCTGACGTCATAGAAGAAGTGACAGCATCCGATGCACAAATCCGAAGACTCTGGTATTCAGGCTGGCTGAGGGTTACCTGCAGGCAGATAACCCAAATGTGATGACTGCAACAGTGAAACACGAAGAATATCCACTGAGTCAGGTGACCAGATGTGATGTCATTCTGTAGCCAATACTGAAACTGTATTTGAATACTAGTGAGAGATGTGAGATGTGCACTCTGTTTTTTGACCTGATAAGACACTCATCCACTTTCATCTTGCTTTGCTTAAGTAACTAACTAGGGGATAGTAATTTTTCAGTCAGTTAGAAAAATACAGAGAGATTAGCTAAATGTTTTTTCTGTATCTGACTGCATCTTTCCTTCTGTGTTTTTTATATTTCCTGTGGTTGCTACTCTTGTGTTTACTGCAAATAGATATTCAGTATTATCACTTTTCTTTATTCTTTATTATTAAACATATCTAAACATTTCATCGTGGCTGGGCTTTGAGAAAAATTTTACCTTTGAGAGTACTTGCATTTATTTAGCAGCACTGTGGCTCCACTTTCCTGAAAGTCTTGCTGCTTGGTTAAACATTATCATGTGTATAAGTATTAATTTTACTAAGTGTAATTGGTTATCCTGGTAAGAGCCTTAAAGTAGCTGGGTTTGATGATTTACTGATCTCTAAATTTATCTTATGTTCATATTTCTATAAATAGTGGGTGGCTGCAGTGGTGCAGCAGTTAGCATTGCCACCTCACAGCAAAAGGCTCTCCGGTTTGATTCTCGGCTGGGGTGACTTCTTTGCGGAGTCTGCATGTCCTCCATGCAGTTGCGTGGGTTTCCTCTGGGTGCTCCGGTTTCCTCCCACATCCCAAAGACATGCTGTAGGTGAACTGGACACTCTAAATTGGCCCTAGGTGTAAGTGTGTTCATGTGTGTGCCTTCTGTGGAAGGTTGATGCAGGTCTGGCAACTCAAAACCATACAACTCCACTGCCAATTGTTCTGCAGAACATTGTTCCATTGTGGGGACCCCTAACCAAGAAAAGCTGAAAGAAAATGTAGCAGCTTTCAGTTAGCAATTTGAAAGTTAGAGAGGTGATGGGAAGTGTAGCTTTCCTTCTGTTAGCTGTTTGATCTGCTGGATTGGAAAACAGGTTTATTCACTTATCCAAAAGACATACACACCAAGTTATTTTATTTTTAGTGGTTTGTATAATGACTATGCTATGGGCTGAAAGGATGGTGATTACAGTCAGGATGAATTCTCTTATTGGGATTAGTATATTTATGGCAAAAGTCTTCCTAACTTCTGTGTTAAGCAAATAAGACACCTTGTAAGAATCTTTTAGCTGGTTTAGAACATTTACAGTTCACTTTTCAGTATGCAAATAAAAAAAAAGTTTTGATCAAGAGTTGTTCTTAATTAAATCTGCTGGGAAGAGAGGTACCTACAGGGTCTCTTATAAATAAGGATTGTGCAGTTGGTATTCTTTTTTGGGTTCTAAATAGCACGAATGTAGATTCTGTTAGATTCTTACTGTTGATTGTAATATTAAAAAAAAAAATTTTGGAATGCTGTTTATTTTTTGTATGACATTTGTTTCCATGCTTATCGATCAGCAAGCATCTACTTGATTAGACACTGGCCTGCAGACATGAGGATGCTTTGTGCTCTTTATCCATTATCCCAAGAATGGCAACATTTCCAGTGCTGCCCTGACCCTATCCTGGTGATAGTATGAGCATTTGTGCTCTTCTGTCTAAATCTGTGTTTCCCCTCATGCATTGACAAGGGTATCCTCACAAGCTTTGGAGACCAGATCTTCACCAGATTGTCTCTCCCCTTAATAATGAGCCTCAACTCCATAATCAACTCTGAGTCACTGGAGCAGTGGCACAAGACAGCAGGACCCACGAGTATTACGAGCAGCTTGGGAGCTTGATTGTGCAGACAGTGTGGATAAGCATGCCCATTCAGAAAGGGACAGTTTGCTTGGACTGTAGTCAGGACTTTATTCCTCTGTACCACTGGTAAAGATTTTACTCCTAGATCATGGTAGCATTTGCTTGCAGTGGTAACTGTATGATCCACCTTTATTTGTATTGTAATCAAGTCCAGCAATTGAAAAACAACACAACAAAACTATAGGAAAACAGGAAATATCAACAATCTCTTTTCCCCTTTTAAGTTACTTTTTGTTGCAGGGGTGGTTAAGTCCCCCAACATTCCCATACTTCTGCTACCTCTAGCTGTACTAAGCCAGTAATCAACTTATCTTTTTTTTACTAAACAAGAAACATCTTTATTAAATTGTCGCTGGGAACACTGAGTGGCACAGTGGTGCAGTGGATAGCTTTGTCACCCTACAGCAAGAGGTCCTCCAGTTAGATTCTCAGCTGGAGTGCCTTCTGTGTGGAGTCTGCATGTCCTGCCTGTGTTTGCTTGAGTTTCCTTTGGGTGCTCCAGTTTCCTCCCACATTCCAAATACATGCACCTGGAGCTTTTTTCTCCAGGCCTCCACTGAAAATGGGCTCTGTCCCAGTTGGACTTTCCCGATAAACAAATGTTAATGTCTTTACTCCATAGCATATTGCCTACTCCAAGGTGATCTCTGCCTAACATATAAAGCTATGTCAAACCCAGAACTGTTGGGACATGCTACACCTAAAGAAATCCCAATCCCTCCGAGCAACATGCTCTAGGGACCTAAACCTTGTTACCACAATAAACAGGACATGCTGGAGGGATAGATTCCTGTCCCAGAGACTTCCCATACTCTGGAAAAAGGCTACCCATCTATGTCAAGCAAAGTTCTTCATTAGCACTCTTCAAAAAAAATCTTGATGAGTGGATGGGAAATAGGAACTACACCCCAGGGATCACTTCTGTGTCTCTGCTCGACAGTGGCACAGGAAAATAACTTTCTTAAGCCAGGGAACCTTGTTGGCTAGGCTAACGTAGGCCCTTGGGCCAATAGCCTAGTACCTACCTATGAACCTATAAATAAATTACAGAATTTAACACTTTCGTATCAGCATATGTGATACATCTGACATCCTGAACATCCTATGTTATGCCACTAATACAAATGGATAACAGTAGCAGCCAGGTACAAAAGCTTATAATGATATGAAGACCAGTTAAAAGTTAAAAACATAAGTAAATGGTCAGCACAGCATGCTGATACAAAGATGTATGGATTTGGGTGTAGCATAAGAAAATGAGTTTATAGAAGTTTAGACTGAAGTTCTGCAGGTTAGGTACCAACAAGGATGCTATTAAAAAATGGCCAGATCTCATGGACCCATGGTATAAAGAGATTGATCCCTATGACTCAGGTGACCAGAATTTGACTAGTGGCTGGCTTGCTGGAAGTGCTGAGAGGTGGGAAGGAGAAGCTTTTTGCTGGCTTGCCCTCTCCAGGAAGGAGGGGTTTCTACATAGCACTGGGCCTAACCCTAGTGATGGGGATGGTGCAAAATAATGAAGCAAATTGCAACTACCATTTCAGCACTGCATGAGGACTGAAGGGGATTGCACATGACATGGCATGATATGCTTGATAAATCTAATCCTGTCCAGATATCAAATCAAAAAACCCATATATGTATGCCCCCCTGGCCTGGCTGCTCTGCCTCCTGGTCCTGTGATAGTACTTGGGGGTAAAAGGTAAAGGTGATACCAGATCCACCTTGAGCTGCAGGGGAAGAAATGGAAATAAAATAATTTTTAAAAATATAGATAAAAGCAGAAGGGGCAGGATGGCATTTATTTATTCAAGTTTGAGTTTTGTTGTGATTTTGTTTGTTTTAATTTTGTTGACTGTGATGTTGATGACCTTGCATCCAAAAAAATTTTCCCAAAACTCTTTTAAGGTAAAAAAAAAAAAAACTTAAAGAAAAAAACTCTTTACTTAATTTGTATCTGGATTGTAATATGGTTTTAATTTTATGGTATATTTTAATTTTTGTTTGTGTTGTTGTATTTTTTTTCCATTCATTTCAGATGTTAATCATAGAGAGTTACTGCTGTGGAATCTTCACTGTGTTACAAGGAAGAATATGTCTTCTATTGGTAGAAGGATATTATAGAATGCTGTTCAGTTTGCCATGTCTACCAGCAATAATGGCTCATCAGAGTCTCGGATGGCCTTAAAATGAATCAACTGCCAAGCAGCTGAGTTTCTAATAGCAATACTACACGGAGAAGGCAGTGAATGTTCATTTCATTTGCTAGAATCTGTCACGGATATTTGTTACAATTGCGTCCAGCAGAGTACATTCCTTCATGGCCAGGTTGAGCTGTGTGCTATCCATAATCATCAACATAAGGTTATACAGGGAAACAAATCTATTAAGCATATTTTTATGTTGCCTTTTCCAGTTATAGTTAAGATCACCCCAGATTACTAATGTTCAGTATACTTTTTAAAGTGTCTTGTATAAAGATGACTGAGGAATATGCATTGTAGTAATTATCACCATTGCATGACCATTTAATATGATTGGTATAACTGTTAGCTACTAGAGAAGGGACCAACTCTGCTAAATTCTTAAACTTTATATACCTCCACTCTGTCTGGTGATTTATGTGGGGCAGCCCATGAGTCAAGAAGTGTCCACTTATTAAAAATGCTAACTATATTTTTATAGGCTGTAGACAGTTGTGGGAATGAATAACAGGAGATGTAAAACAGTTGCTTAGATGTACGTTGCCTGTTAAAGTTATAATTAAGGAACCATAAAGACGCAGATATTTTCTGGAATTTCAGAGAGGAACAGCCACAAGCACTGCAGTAGGGATGTTTTTATTCTTTTATATATATATATATATATATATATATATATATATATATATATATATATATATATTTATTAAAATATAGTGGGGTGGAGGTATATTTCTGTGATCAACAATGTAGCTTCACATTAAAAAGGCATTGCAGGTAAAAGAAGAAATATTTGTAAGATTGTTTTTTTCGTTGCAGGAGTGATGATATGGTAACACTGCATGGATTCCATAGTAGGATGACAAAATATAAAGTGGAAGTAGAAATGGCTGAATATTTTGTTGCCTGGAGTATGAAATACTAAGGATGGCATAATGTTGGTAAGTACAGCTCAGCTCTAGATGGTAAGGTGACTGGAATAAGGAAAGGATATATATACACATATAGACGATGCTTGCAAGGGTTTTGCATTGTACAGTAGAATAATAACATAAAATGGCAGACTGGATAGAAGGGGTGGGTGTTATTAATTTGGCAAGAGGACTATTCTATAATGCAGTTGGCTGAGTAATATTCAGAGGAGGGCTGTACCAGCTGAAGTGAAAAGAACGTGATTAGTGTAAAGATGAAGTAGTTTGGGTGGTTTGGCTATAAAGGAAGTTATATAGGTGTGAGTGAGAATGTGATATGTTAATGTAAAGCATGGTGAGGCTGTGCAAAGTGGTGATTCCCCACCACTAGGCAGGAGGTGAAATACACTGCACTACTTTGTGGAAAGCAAAATAATCCCAAATTTAGATAGCTGAGGGTTATGCAAGGTGGCAAAAGCTTCAACTTTCTACTTAGGTTTTGCTGTGAATGCTTGAAGTCTTTCCACTTTTATTTATTCAGTCAGCTAAGCCCTCTGGATCTAGTGATCTGTTGTGCTACATATAATATATTGCAGGGGAGTGTGAATGTGGAGTTAGAATGTCCAACATTAATTTCAGTGCTGTGCATCATACATTTACATAAACTACTTGAAAGAAAAAAAAACAGCACTTGCTTTCTTTTGGGTATCAGGTCAAGTTTCAAATAAGATGTCTAGAAAAGACCAGAGGAATTAAATTATATACAGCTAAATATCATATGCATTATAAATCCTGTTGACTGAATCACCAGAAATAGCCATACACAATGAAAGACCCATTCAAAGGGAGGTCATACAACCGCCTGATAAAAAGGAAATAAATATGCCTTAATAAGCATTTTTGTAGATGGCAACACCGCCCTCACCACCTCACCTGTTATTTAACATACTAACTCTGAAACTTCACAATGAGAAGAAACAGTTACAGTTATTCATAGAGAATACTACATGTTTCTTCTTTCACATTCTTCTTCAATCTCCAGGTTCACAAACAAATAATGAAATACTGCTGCTTGGTGACAGGACTTGTAATAAAGAACAGTACTTCACAACAGGAGATTCAAAATTCATATTAAAGGGGATATTCAAAATGCTGAATCTGATGACGTGCCTCTCATCATGTTTAGCACTAAGTGTCCTGTTCCGTTTGGCAGACCTATCACTCATTCTTCACTTTCGCCACTGGTTCTCTATGAATATCTATGTTAAATTGCCTTATCTCTGTCCGGGTGCCATCTGCGTCCCCTCCTGTCTGGGTAATCTTTCTGAAGTCCAATCTACTCCTCTGCCCCCTGATAATGTGACAAGCTCATTAATACCCTTTTTACATTCTTTTCCAGTATAGAGAGGACTGACTTCTTTAACATGCCCTGGTTTTGAGGTTGTTCATTACCATTTTGAAAAGTTTCTGTCATTGTTACTGTGAGAGATCATAACTCAGTCCCTGACATCTCATGTCTTCATTTGTCTTCATCATATTTGTGATGTGTATATATATATATATATATATATATATATATATATATATATATATATATATATATAAATAACTTTAAATTAATACTGTTTCTGTGGAAGTCAACAGGTCTAAGACTTGTGTCAACCGCAGCCCTGTTAAATAATATTACATTTTATGTATAGGGGATACTTCATTTTCTAGAAAAATCAAGCATTCTCTATATTCTGAGTGTAATCTCATAGTTGGTTTAAAGTTAATATACTTATTTAGGTTAAGCAGGTGTGTGAATCCCTTTGTCATGGAGCATATGGGGGGTGGTTTTCTTCCTGCAAGCATACATGCTTTATTTTTGTACTTTATCTGTCATTCATTTTATTCTTTTGTTTTATGTTTTTGACTTCTACGGTTTGATATGTAATTATTCAACAATAATTCTGCTGACTTATTCTCATGTCACCATATTATTTATCACACAGAATATTAAACATAAATCTCAGTCATAAGGAAGTAAGGCATGAGCACCTCCACTATCTTCTTTGCAAGGCAATCATGAAGGAGTGGACATTAATGTATGTAATATTCCTAAACCTCATGTTGTTGCCTCTGGCACCCACATATCATTTAAAATATGTACTTAGCCATCAAAATTTTCCCCTATTGAACTTTAGAAGGGGACACATTCTTTTCACTTTTGTCATCCATAAGCATAAAAGTGTATTTTTCAGGTACATTGCTATCAGGTTAGCATATTTAGCTCTATAAGTAGACACAGATTTACATACTTATAAATGCATTTAATCCAAAAGACTCCTGAGAGCTCCTCAGAAATTACTATACCTAGCTGCACCTTTATCACCTTGCTAAAGAGAAACTATTTTCCACACAGCAGTCTTTCACTTCAGTTTCCAAGAACTATTAAGATTGCCTAGTGCTCTGAATAACTAGAGAAAAATAAAATGCTTGCTAAACACCCTGTTTTCTAAACAACTTTTATTCAGTTCCCTGTCTTTTTCATATTTCCAAAGTGGCATTGTGTTTTCCAGTTCATTTCCAAGTATTGAGGTAAAGATCCTGTTCAGGATTTTTATTTGTTACCTCCACGTGTACTGTATAGACCCAGTCACAAGGTAAGTCCCTCATACACACACACACACACACACACACACACACACACACACACACACACACATATATATATATATATATATATATATATGTGTGTGTGTGTGTGTGTATGTGTGTATACTATATATATCTGTCTGCTTGTATACAAACAAAGAGACACACATATATATACACATAATTTAGTCTGGATCTGCAATATATAACACTAACTTAGGTTCACTTACCTCCTCACGAATGGAAATAAGAATTCCTAGTGGAGTAATGAGATACTGAAGGAGGTCTAAGACATTCTGTGCTGCTGTAATCGCTCCATAACCACTACACCAGTATACGATCCACATGAGCTGTGAAAGAAAAAAAAAATAGTTAAACTTACTGGATGTTTTTAAAATGTTCTGAGAATGATGCATATTCTTATGCGTGTTGAATCCATTTTGGAATCATTTAAACCAAACATGTTCAATGCTGTAATATTTACCTGATGCTATTTTAGGTTTTCCTGCAAAAGAGAAATATTCCTATTAATAAATACATTACTGCCTTATTTGTAAAATGAGTGGTCTTCTTGATGTTTGGATCTTTTTTTCTCCGTTTGAATTTTCCTGGTTAACAAAAGCAATAAATAAATAAATGAATATTAAGTAAATGCTTGGAGCTGAGACATCCAGATGAAGCTTGGTCTTTGTCGTCTGCCTGCCATCCAGAAACACACCTAGATCATGAACACAAGATAAAAAATATCCAGTTTGTTTCCACCATCCCATGTTATTAAGGGGACAGCAGTGGAAGATGTGACAGATGAATGGTTGCATGAAGGAGCGCAACCTCATTTTTTCCTGGGTTGAACATAAGGTGGTTGGTTGCTCATAAGCTATTGCAGAAAAGAACACATGACTCCCGAGTAAAGATTAGGAAAACTTAAATATTGTCAGCATAATATTAGTAAGAAATATCTTTTCCCATAATGCCCTTCCTCAACAGTGTCTGTATTGCCACAATATTTCAGTCACTATGCAAGGATGCAGTTGTCAATCATCTAAAAGGCCACTGAGAGGTATGACCATCATTGAATAATCTGTAATCTCTGCCCATCAGGATATCATTGGCCAGTCAAACAGTGGACTGCTAAGGGTGTAAGAGGGCAGAAAATTCTACAATGGAATATTTCTGTGCACCCTACTTTATCAGTAACAGTCCCAAAAATTCATAGGTTAGAGCTTGGGCAGTGATTTTACAACTCATTAGGATTCGGTGTGCTTCTTTGCAGCAATCAGTGCCGCTTCTAAGATAGATGGAAATACCCTAGTCCTCAATGACAACTTAATGGACTGGAAAATAAATGTCTAGTAATTCAGGGAAAACTATAATAAGCTTGTGGGACACCAGGGTACAATTCACAGAAGATTTCATGAAGAGATGAAGCAATCTTCTTAACCTCATTATAAAAAATCTTTTAAATACATTAATGAACCACTGAAGCGCTTAGTGGATGAATCAAAAAGAGATGACTCTTATCTTGTTGAAAAAGAATTGTGGGATTTCCTTGCAATTTTCTGAAAAAAAAAAAAAACATTGCAAATTTATATTTGTTAACCGGGGAAAAACAATTATCCACAGGGACCTTCCTCAAATTAAGCCTGGGAGCAGAGTCTGATTAAGTGACTTGCTCAGAGTCGCACAATAGGCAAATGGAGGAGGATGGGATTAAACCCTGAATTACATGAGCAGTTTATCAACAGCTCATAACCTTAGGCCTCTGTGCTATCTGCCAGACAATTTCAATCACAAACCAAGGTGCAACCATTTTGCTTTTAAATAAGGTAAAAAGCAAACAAGAATGAACAACATGCTCAGAACAGTTCCTAGGACATGTAGTGTCTTCTTGCATCACTTCCTCACATGAATACAAGGAATTTTCCAAGCTACCTAATTTTTCACATTTTAGAGACAAATATAAATAGATCTAGCAGACAGCTGTATGCCTTGTTATAGTTTAGATAATAAATATTATATTATTTCTCTGACTGGAAACAGTAAGAAACTTATCTTATCCACTAACATGGCATTAGATTTTCGCTAGTTTAATAATTTCTTTCATGTGTTTCTTAGAGACACAATCTTGAACCTAATTGCATGACCCTAAATCTTACCTCATCTGTTGTTTTTAACATCATGGAGATAGTTAGGGGAAATAATTTTCACACAATTAAATAAGTTTCTCAACACAATTTGTAAGCAAATGTATCACTGACCAAGTACATTACTAGACCTAGAAAAAGTGGCTCAAGTGTGTACATCTCATGTCTGGAGAACTGTTATACCATCTACCTTGAGCTTATGGATTGTCATGCAGTTTGACTTTAGCAAGTGCAGAACTCTTAGACTAAAACATCATGCACCTTTCCCCTGATCTTACTGGATCTGCATTTGCTTCCAATCATAATTAACTGTGACTTTATAATCATGACCCAAACCTAATGTGACCTTCAAAACCTGGGTCTTGGTTAGCTGAAAGAGCTGCTGATACCCATTATCCTGGGCAAGAGACATCAGGTCATCAGGAAAAGGCTGGTAGCTGTTCCACAGACCTGAGTGGAGATATCTGGTAAGTTAGCTTTTGCTCCTGTGGACCCATCTCCCTATTGAAATGGTGACACTCAAAATACCAAGTGCCAAAAAGCCAAAAAAAAAAAAAAAGACTGAACACCGAGGAGACGAGTGAATCTCAAAAATCAGTCTTTTCATTTAAACTTCTTTTTGTGGGGGCGGAGGGTGTTTGGGATCGAGCAAGCCTCCCTGTACCCAAACCATATGGGGGCAAGCTCTCCCATGATCTTATAAATACCATCTCCATGACTGCCATATCTCTGAGCAAAGGAAATATATTGTGAAAAGGCATCTCAAACTTAATATATGCAGTTCTGATTTTTCAGCCATTCATTCCCTGCATTTCGGGACTTGCTCTAGCAGGTCTTGACATTTCAAATGGTAGATCCTTCTACTTTACCTGATTCTGGTCACTGATTCCAAGTATTCCTGTAGGAGTTCTTCAGACCACCATCTTTTTAGGCACGTCACTCTAGACCCTAGAAGAGTCGCTTCATCTGCTTTTAGATTTTTTTAGTTTTTAATTAACATAGTTTTGCATACTTTTTTGAAGATTTCCTACAGTTTACTTTTTGGATTTTAATATGCTGTTTTGCTTTGAATACATTTTTTAAATATTTTGCACTAAGTAAATAGTAACATGGTTCTCCTCAGGCAAGATTCTGGTATTACTAACTCATGTATATCTATAGATATATGCCTGTTACTTAAGACTTCAGCTGGTCAAGTTTCAGGCTGAGGCAAACATCTGTGAAAGTTTAGGCAACACCCCTCATTTTTGATATGATCACGAGTTCCTCAGATTAGTCTTTGTTGCTGCATGCTTTACCACAGTGTTTGGTATATATACCACATCAAAACAGAATTTTAATGACAAATGGTATATTAAACAGCATTTTAACAGCTGTCATGATCACCAACCCCCAAAACAGAGTCACCAATTTTATCCTGAATAGGCTGGGTTACGGGATCTAGTTATACCATCTCATTTGGTGCTCCTGTTACCCATCCTATATTTACCTATAAATGTAAAGAGCTACAGGGAAAAAAACTCACCTGGCTAACTTTGCTGATGACCTTCTGTTTATCTAGTTATTGCAGGTGTGCATGGTCAGTTAGTGACACAAATTGCTTTAGCAAGCAGTACTGTAATGAAGTGAGTGTCCATTTCATGGGAAGGCATTTTTACTATGTGGCAGAGTATCTGACCTCAGGCCTGCTTAACCTTCTGTTAATCTAGGAGATGGGGTGTTCATTAGACATATGTGCGATCCATCAGTGTAAACAACAAGGGGCTTACTGAAGTCAGGATTGACTAAGACTGACTTTTAACACAAAATGTTTTTTCAGATAGTTAAAAACCTTATCTGCTGCTATGGTCCCAGCTTACCTTGCTAGTGGCCTTACTTTCATTAATTTAGTAAGATCTGTTAGAAGTCAGTTTATGGTAGCAAAGTTATATATGAACATTGTACAGTAGCCTGCTAACCTTAGGAATGATATCATTAGATGTTTGGCATTGAATATTGATCAGTTCTTGATAGCTACTATTTTGCCTGTTGGGATTGTAATTACCCATGTTCCAATCACATACTCTAAGTAACTGGCTACTGACATGCAATTATTTTCTTTTGGCAGCATTAAGTGTAAGTTTTGCCTTTCTTAAGAGTCCATCACAGCTTCTACATTGATTTCCATTTCACTCTACAGTGACTTCCAGTCCTCTGAATAAATTATGTCAACAAGCTAAGCAGCTGAGTATGTGAAGTAAGGTCTCAGAAAGTTATCCATGATCCTTTGGAGAGAGTCTGGAGCTCTGGGGGAACAAAGGCTACAAACAGTACACAGCAAATATCACTCATGAGTAGAGAATGCTGTCTTTTGTTTGCCAACAGTGGTAATAGGAATCTGCCAATACCCCATGGACAAATCTAGGGTCGTCAAAAAACTTGCTTTGGTCAGTTTTTCTATGAACCCACTCTGGGCATTGAATAAGTACCAAATTTGGACATCACATTCAGTTTCCTGAAATAATTACAAAATCTTATGGAGCCATCAGGCTTAGTGATCAACAGAACTGGACTGTTCCATTCACTTAGGGACTCCCAGTTTAAGCATCTTTTTTGCCACTTAATTTATTACTTTTCATTTGAACTCTGATACTGTATAAAAATGTAGGTATCCCTTTCCCCTCAACACAGTTTCAGTACACTATTGAATTTAGTTTGTTTTATTAAGTAGTGTAGAAAAAATATTATTTCTCAGTAAGAATTCTTTTACTTCTTGTTTCTTGGTGTCAGAAAAAGTTGTATGTATTTGAAAAGCAGAAATGGAATTCCTTGATATCACATTTCTTGCCTCCCAAGCTGACTACAGAGGCTTCAACTTCCCTCCATGATTTTAATAGGTTTATGTGCTGTATCTGCGGTGGTGCAGTGGTAGAGTTGTTGCCTCACAGCAAGAGGTTCTCCCGTTTGATTCTTGGCTGGAGTGTGGGGAGTGCCTTCTGTGTGGAGTCTGCATGTCCTCCCCGCGGTTGGATAGGCATTCGAAAGACATGTGTAAATGGGCGTGTCTTCGTTGAAGGTTGGACGCCGAGCTGGCACCTTGGTGTTCATGAAAAATCTACTGCCAATCATTAGCGGACCAGAGTTCCGCTGTGGCGACCCCTAACCGGGAAAAGCCGAAAGACAGCAACAACATGTGCTGTATCTGATTGGATCTTTTCTTTAAAGTTTGATTTTGCAGGCCACTTTTCATTTTCTCCATCATCTCAAAGGGTTCTTGCAGTCTTGCTAGGAATTTATTTTCAGCACAGGGAGCTAATATTAACACTTTGTTTCCCATTTTAAACTTTTGACACTGTGTAAATTAAGCGCTTTCGTTTTTTTAATAAAAACTTCTTCAGAATACCATACAAACAAACAGATACAAAACTATACAAGACTGACTCATTTTATATCATACCCATTCATTAAATTAATGACATCATAATTGACAAATAAGTTAATTGATTAACCCTTTTGTTACATCAAATAAATAAATAATTTCATAGAACATTTAAATAGCCTATAAAACACAAATTATGTGTTTTGAATTATAATATATGGTATACCAAATAAAATATAAAGTATAAAATGTGGAACAATATCTATTCTCTTTAAACATTAATGACCTTCCATTTTAAGCCTAAGAACAGAACTAATAGAAATACTTGTATTTAGTCCTGGAAACTGTGCTGCGTTAGTTCTTAGCTGCCATCTAAGTTCTCTGTTTTCCAAATAGTCATTAAGGGGACCCCCTCTATCCACCATAGTAACCTGATCAAGCACTGAAAATCTAAAATTATGGCCTGTATTACTCTTAATATGACTAGCCAATACATTTTTTATATCCTCCTTTTTGATGTCATAGAGGTGTTGGTACATTCTGCTCCTAAGGGCATTAATTGTCTTGCCAATATAGAAACAGGGACACTGGGTACACATCCCTATGTACACAACACCCTTACTACTACAAGTGTATTTCTTCTTATAGATGTGTTTCCCATAATTAGGTATAATTAATTCAGTCCCTTCCAAAATATACTTACATTGTGAGAAAAACCCACATTTAAACATACCTCTAATCTCAGGACAGCCTTCTTGTACTCTTTTCAACATGTTTTTTATAGTTGTATCCTTTTTATAAACTATATTAGGGCCAGTTCCTACAATATCCAAATGTTCCTGATTAATATCAAACAAATTCCAATTATGTTTTATTATATTACTTATGTTTGTAAACTGCTGATTATATTTGAAAATAGCGGCTCTTTTAAATGTGTTATTTTCCCTTCTATGATCACCTGAAAAAGAGACTTTTGGTATACCAAAGTTACATAAAGATGTAAACAACCCCCCCCTTAGACCTATAGTTGACGGAAAAGCGTCAAAAACTTATTTTATAGCTAAATTCATAGATTCACAATTGAAAAATATATTAAATAATTGTAATTGGATCATTAAGGACTCATGGGACTTATTAAAAAAGATCAACAAAAACATGTACAATCATAGCCTTATTTTTGTAACCATAGATGTCAAGGATTTGTTTTCCGTCATCCCCCACGAAATTGGTATTGACTGGTTTTATTCATACCTATGTCGGTTTACTGAAATGAGGCATGACAGGATTCTTACTCTTAGAAGCCTTATGGAAATCATTTTGGACAGCAATATAATTGTATTTGAGGGACAACTATTTAAACAAAGCAAAGGTGTAGCCATGGGGGCTACTTGCGCACCCATTTTTGTTAACATAGTTTTAGCATTTTGGGAGACTGAATTTATTATGGCTAGCCCCTATGAAAAACACTGGAAATATTATGGGCAGTACCTAGACAACATCGTCATTTTATGGGATGGAAGTTTGGAATTATTAAATGAATTTTTGGGATTTATTAAAGAAAGTACAACTTTTTTGGAATTTTCACATACTATATCAAATGAGAAAATTGATTATCTGGATATTACTATTTACAAGAACAACCTTAATAATTGTTTCGAGACTACTATTTTTAGAAAACCCACATATTCCAACTCACTTCTACATTTCACCAGTTTCCATCCTCTTTGTCAGATGAAGGCACTGGTGAAAGGACAGGGAGTAAGGTTGGCTAGGATGATTTCTGATTATCAAGAGTTTTTAGACCAAATTCATACCTTAAAGGGAATGTTAACAAACAGAGGTTATCCATTACGGTTTATTAATAACATTTTGAAAGAGGTCATAAATAAAAGAAAACAAGGGATTTTTGTCCCTTTACTAGGTAAAGGGTGTGATGTCTCTTTTTCAGGTGATCATAGAAGGGAAAATAACACATTTAAAAGAGCCGCTATTTTCAAATATAATCAGCAGTTTACAAACATAAGGAATATAATAAAACATAATTGGAATTTGTTTGGTATTAATCAGGAACATTTGGATATTGTAGGAACTGGCCCTAATATAGTTTATAAAAAGGATACAACTATAAAAAACATGTTGGAAAGAGTACAAGAAGGCTGTCCTGAGATTAGAGGTATGTTTAAATGTGGGTTTTGCTCACAATGTAAGTATATTTTGGAAGGGACTGAATTAATTATACCTAATTATGGGAAACACATCTATAAGAAGAAATACACTTGTAGTAGTAAGGGTGTTGTGTACATAGGGATGTGTACCCAGTGTCCCTGTTTCTATATTGGCAAGACAATTAATGCCCTTAGGAGCAGAATGTACCAACACCTCTATGACATCAAAAAGGAGGATATGAAAAATGTATTGGCTAGTCATATTAAGAGTAATACAGGCCATAATTTTAGATTTTCAGTGCTTGATCAGGTTACTATGGGGGATAGAGGGGGTCCCCTTAATGACTATTTGGAAAACAGAGAACTTAGATGGCAGCTAAGAACTAACGCAGCACAGTTTCCAGGACTAAATACAAGTATTTCTATTAGTTCTGTTCTTAGGCTTAAAATGGAAGGTCATTAATGTTTAAAGAGAATAGATATTGTTCCACATTTTATACTTTATATTTTATTTTGTACACCATATATTATAATTCAAAACACATAATTTGTGTTTTATAGGCTATTTAAATGTTCTATGAAATTATTTATTTATTTGATGTAACAAAAGGGTTAATCAATTAACTTATTTGTCAATTATGATGTCATTAATTTTATGAATGGGTATGATATAAAATGAGTCAGTCTTGTATAGTTTTGTATCTGTTTGTTTGTATGGTATTCTGAAGAAGTTTTTATTAAAAAAACGAAAGTGCTTAATTTACACAGTGTGGATTCCGTCTTTCCTTTCTGAGGCTTTTGGCTTGGTTCTGGTTTGTGGAAAAGTTCGTGGTTTAACCATTTTAAACTTTTGCTCAAACAATCATTCTGCCTAAATTAATATACATTTTTTTTATGTGGGATAGAACTCTAATATGAGAAATATCATGGATGCTCAGCAAAAGCATGTACAGTTCAGAGATATGCTTACTGACAACACAATCGCACTGCTGGTAATCATATCTCTTAACTGTCCACACTTTTATAGAACATCCCTAATTTTCCTCATATTTTTGTATACTCACTGATAAAATGATTTGCTTTCTACTTCAACACATTAAAATATATATATATATATATATATATATATATATATTTATCTGTCAGGAGAAAATTGCTCCAGGGATCAGAATAATATAATATTTAAAAACCTCACAGTTTCAATACTGGGAGTACCGCCTTCAAGGAGCTCCACAGCTTACATCGAAACCTCTTACTGACTTCAATACTCACTCATGTCCCAGATAACGGCAGCTTCTGTGAATACCGGAACAAAAATATGAGGAAAAAGAACTGCATAGTCAAGAGAAATCTGCAAAAACCATACAGATTCTCCATAGAAAATTCCACATCAAAGTGGCATAAAACAAAAATGACACAGATAGCAATGTACTTAAGGTGCAGCCGCAGAGCATGCCCAGTACATATCTTGATATCTCTGACTACCAGAAGCTGGCAGAAGGGTACTAAAGTGTTTTTATACAATGACTATTTATATAAGGTAGGAGTTACTTTTCTTAAATAATGTCATTGTACAATAGCAATAATTCACTAGTATGTGGATAATGCAGGATTTGCTTTATTTAATCATTTGGACTTTGTTCTCATTATCAAACCATGTCAACCTTAAATAAATTCAGTGTTACCTACACCCAGTCACGGATTATTGCTAAAATATCTGAGCCCAGGATGTCATGTAATCTTTTCAAATTCCTGCATTCTACATACAGATTCTTAATGCCTTTCACTATACAAGGTCAGTAAAATCCAGCTAAAAGTCTAGATTTGGCTTTTTTTCCTTCCTCAGATATCCTCTCAAAATATATCTATACATCACTTTTATCATATGTGTTCCAAAACGTTTTAGAACTTCTGGTGTAGCATTTCTTTCTTGCCTTTATTTTCCCTACATGCCAAGTCATTCTTCAACTAAAAATATATGGACTTGGGCTGGGACCACCCTGCTGCTCTGTTTTTTCTTCCACATTGACAGTACTTTTCCTGGTCTTGCTTAATGTGTCAATCTTCACTAAGTTTATTAAAATGTTTATTCTTTATCTGTACATGTGCCAATTCATAAATACTTTCATTATTACAATTATTACAATGACATGAAATGGGAGGTTTAGCCTTTATGCCTACAAACACATATAGATTTATTCTGAAAAAAAAAACTTATACCAATGACCTTCTGCCTGTGGTTTTGGTAGTTCTTTACCTTTTTGTCATTAGATTTTTCTTGTCTAATTACCAACTGTTGAAAGTTTTGCTTCTACCACTCTTCTGTTTTGACATTACAGAGTGAAACCTAGGAATTTGTTCAGGTTTACTGTCTTCTCTTCTTTAGTTTAATGTATTACTATGGTCTTCTCCTCCTCCATAACTTTACTGACATTCTTACTTACTTAATGTCTGGAATCTTCTGCCATGGTTCCATATTATGCGCTATGGTTTCCTTCATTTCTATGCTGATTTCTTTCACTAGCTTAACAACTGGCATTTTTCAGGAAACACAGAGGTTACTCTAGTCTTTGCTGCATTTTTGTATAGGTGGGCTGTGTTTTGGAGTGACTCAGCACACTAGCCATCATATGCAGCTGTTCCCGGAGGCGGATCTAGTACTTATCCATAATATTACTCTTCTCATGAAAGGCTATCACATGCCAACTAATGTCTGTGCTGATTTGCCTCATAGTCTACTTACTTTTCTTTATTTTGACTGATCAATGGGCAACAGTTCTCACACAACACAAAAAAGGTCTCTGTCTATCTCTCACCTTCCACGAGGAAAAATTAACATCAAATGCATGTGCACAGCCAGGTTATGAAGGAGCAGCAAAATATAAGTTCGGTTTGGAACATCACCCAAATTATGCCTGGCAAAAAAAACACTAGAGTAGTAATCAATATGCTTACATGCACATACACACTTGAGGTATTCAGCGTAAAATGAAAAAACAGCATACAACTGCTTTAGAAAAAAACTCTCTCTCAAAACAAACAGCTTACAGTACTCTGCTATTTAGGTTTGTCTTCTACTTGGTCTTCAGGTTGTAGGTTCTTTAAAAGTAGATGCACATCCATGTCTATGTTCCAAGTATTCCACAGAGAAGGCATCCCTCCGATTAGATGCACATACAGCTTCCTGGTACCCTGTTTCCTCTGGTCATGTTTCTGGCTCTGATGTCCCTAAGAGTTTCTACTCTTGCTTGCAGATCTCCATCTACATGAGAAGCCATCTTGATCTACAGCCTTCACTTTTAACATTGCCTGAACAGATGCACCAGATTAGACTTTGCTGCTGCATTCTTTAAAATAATGTTTGCTACATAAACCACATCAATACTTTTGTACAGCACTATGATTTATATATAACATTTCAAAACAACATTCTAATTGAAAACAGCATTTTAACATACATGTGCATGGCTCAACAGTATGTTTTTAAGCCTCTGCTCATCAATTTAGTTTTAAGTTGTAAGACCAGCAGCAGGAAGTCAGTAACTCCATGTGCACTGTAGCATCACTGGTCATATGACTAAGCTGGGAACCAGGATGGAAGGTAATGCAACAATATTGAGTGAATTTTTACTAAAGGTTGAAGCTGAAAAGCTTGGAGAGAAGAACTGTATGACAAAGGGCCTAACAGAAGAGCTCATACACTAAAGCGGTCAAAGTTTACCTCATAGCAGTGAACAAAGATAGCTATGACCTCATGAGCTACTAGAAGCAATGCAGAAAGTGTAATGATGTAGCAACCTTCATGGGATGCAGTACTTGTACAAATCAACAGAAGTGCATGGCTGGAAGAACCTCTGTCATTGCAGTACTGTACGGCAGTATACATCCAGACAGCAGTACCTGGGAAACAGTGGTGCATGATGTCCAGTGTCAGTACTTAAGGTTTATTGTTGGGAATAAATATGAGATTCAGGATGCCTTTCTGTGTATTTGCAGAAATCAGCAGATGATTCCACAACAGCTTTGGGAGTTAGAACTTGCCACTATCAGTGCGCTGTAGCTTATAAAGGAAGGAAGGACATTAATCACACAGTGGTGATAATAGGGGAAGCTAGAGGATTGTCGCATATAAAATCTTTAGATACTTTATATGCTTATCAACAGTTTGACTAATTTAACACCAGAAGCTTCCAGTCAATAAATCATGAAAGGAGGAAATGTTAACAAAAAAATGCTGATCAACATGTCAATCAATTTATTATTTAAAAAATTCTATACACAGCATATTTACCCAGTACAGGCCAAGAAATTACTATGGCAGATGTATTGCCTGATGGTATGTGTATTGCCTTTCACTACCTTCTCTTAATCACATAATATGGGTAATGAAACCATCAAGTGTTCTAGAGATGTCTGTAAGAATAGCAGGACATGCATGGTTAGCACCATTTAATAATCCCACTCCTTATAATGCAGAATGGTTAATTTGGACATATTTACCCCCTCTTTGCTGACAGTGCCCTCATCAAGCTTATACCTAAATGGGCAGTGGTTCTGTTTAGGGGGAGTAGCTCACCAATTTTGCAGATTTAAAGGAAAATGATGACTCTCCACTTTAAGGAAATGCTGTATGTGACAATAGACACCTCACTATAAATGGTTGAATGTATGCAGTAAAATCAACTAATGAAACCTTAGTTAGCAGCAGGGCAATTAAACAATGCTGTTTGTGGGATACCCCAAATCAGCTTAGTGGTAGGCAAAACATACACATAATTACAGAGGGAATCTGTCAAAATAAGGCCGAACAACTTAGAACTATACATTTTTACAAAACTGGGTAGAAAAATACAAAACAAACATAATTTATTTAAGGATATTTTGTGCAGCATTTTTGTTGACCGGGAAAGTCCGACTAGGTTCCACAGAGCCTGTTTTCAGCGGAGGCCCGGGGAGAAATGCTCCAGCATGAGAAAAGGAATGGAATTTAGTTATTATGAACAAGAAGGTTGAAGAGAATTTATAAGTGAAAATGCTACAACGTTGTATTAAAGGTAATAGAAGTGTATCAGTTTAAATCAGTTAGAGGAAATCATAGATTGCACCATATATTTTCAAAACATTTTGATATTATGGGATTGAAAATTGAAGAAAATTTTCTGTTTTCACGAAGAGTAGGCTCAGAAGTTGTCAGTGACAGCAAAGAAAAGTATGCAAAGCAAGATTGAAAATGGTGCCTAGAAATTTCTGCCAGAATAAAGACTTGATATAAAAGATAAATGGCAATTTATGGCAGAAGTACTTTGGTGGAAATTGCTTCAGTAAAACGCCAAGAAAATAATAACTGATGCATTATTCTGTCTTAAAATATACAGAACAAAGATACAAAAATATGGAAAACTATTTTTACCTACCTTTTTATAGAAAAACATAAGTGTGATGAATAAGAATGGGTTAGACATCAAAACAGTGTGTTGAGACATGAAATATAAGTTAGTAAGAAAAAGATTATTAAAAGACTATGAACAATACTGACAAAATATGGAATCTTTAAAAGTTGCTATGATGTAATAATCACACAGCACATAGTCCCTAGAAGAAGATAGGCTGTGGTATGAGCACAGAGAAATCGCTGCTGGCAATGCAGAACTTTCTGTAAAGCAATTTGGTAAATGAGAGGAAAAACATTAAAGAAAATGGGGAAAAAAAAGGCCTGGTTAAGAAAAATAAAGAAGAGGAAGATGTTGAAAAAAATGCAACAAAATAAAAACAAGAAAAGCAATGGGACAGAATTATGTAAATACAGTTGCAAAGAGTGACCCAATAGCTAACTAGTTATGCAATCTGGTCGAGGAATGGCCAGTGGACAATTTAGCTGAGTTTGTAAACATATTTTAGTACACAGAAAATGGCAGATATGTTTTCTGACAGAATTACTATGCTTCATTTAATAGGTATGAAATAATAAAAAATTGGAGACGCGTGCCTATGCAGAGCAACAATTACTTAATATGTAGGATCACACGGTCATAGGAGATTCCTAGGCTATTAACCCAGAGATCATTTTATTCCTAGCCATTTCAAATGAATGTAATACAATGTAAGTACTAGTCAATACTCAAGATTGCCTTTAGTGATGACTGCCCATGTCCAGGAGGGTTGTGGGTGCTATCCCAGGTAAAAATTTACAGTGCCCCATCCACTCGTCCAGGTTCCTCTTGAACAGCATCATAGAGGTCCTCTTTTTCACATGAATTGGTAGCCTGTTCCAAAGATGAGGCAGTCGCTGGGAGATAAATAGGAATTGCTGGAGGGACAGATTTAAGTTGCAGGCCATATTTAAGTCCTTGGAACAGGAAGCCCTAGACCCATTTGATTTACAGATATGCACTAACTTCATTAGGTTTGGGGCTTGGGCTGCTCTGTAGGCCAGGCATAAATCTCTCCTAAGAAGTCTATATGATAGGGAGTATAGTGACAGACACATCAGTTGGTCCGTGTAAGGCACATGCTGGAGGTCCTTGATCTTCTTGTTTAGAAACCTCTGAGGTCTCTGTAATTGCTACAGGTGCTTAGTACTGTACGTACCAAATGGGACATTATACTCAATTATGGGCTGAATAAGTGCAGAGTACTGGGAGGTTGTAACCTCTTTTGCTCTGTAAGTGATGCCTTTACTAATCAAGTGAGCTATGTGGAAAGCTTTCCTTACAATGGTAGACACATGGTGGTTGAAGTCATGATCGCTGTCAACCTGTGATCCCAGGTCCCTTACCACTTCATGGGTACTTAGGGTATTGTTGTTGATTTGATAGTGTGAAGGGGCATTGTTTGTGCTGTAGGGAATTTTGATGCATTTCTTTGCATTCAGTTTGAGACTGTGACTAATACACCAGTCACGGTCTGTGTGAGACCCTCCTGGAGTATACTAACATAATTTGGGGATTCAATGATTGCTCCTAATTTGAAGTCATCTGCAAACTTGGTTAGCCACAACCCTTTAGTTTTGACCTGAACTTCTGAGAAGTATATACCAAACAGTAGAGGGCCCAGCACTGACCCCTGTTGCAGCCCGCTGGTATCAAGGCTACTGGTTGATGTAGAGTCACCCATTTTGATAGTGCACCCGGTTTGTGAGCTACCCATCTTACAGTGAAGGGGTTTATATTCAGTTTGCCAAGTTTACCGGTAGTGCCTGAATGTGGAATTGTGTTGAAAGCCTTTGCCAAGTTGAGGTTTGCTGTGTGGACAGATTTGCCCTTATCAATGGCTTTGGTCACACTTTCAAAGAAATCCACCAGATTTACTAGGCAGGATCTGCCTTTCACAAAGCCAAATTTGGTAGAAACCAGAGTTTGGAGGTCACCTATGTCTGTACTTATGAGGTCCATAATGATATATTCCATGGCCTTACAGATGAGGCTGGTCAGGTTTATGGATCTGTAATTCCCTGGGTCTGTTGCTAGGCCATCTTTATGGAGGGGAATAACTGTAGCTGTGCTCCATTCCACAGGAACAAAGCCTGTGGTTAGGCTATGCTTGAAAAGGGTATGATAGTTCATGTTTAGAAGGCAGTCTGGGATGTCATCTGGCCCCATAGAGTCATCTTCTTTGCTTTGGACAACAGTTTTAGGACCTGCTCTTCTGATATGTAAGGTGGGGGTGGGGGTGGGGGAGGGTTTGTTGTAAGTTAGGAGGGGATAAGACTGTGAAATTTTGACCAAACCTATCTGCTAGCAGGTTCACTACTTCTGCAGGGTCAGTGTGTGTGATGCCGTTGGCCACCAGTTCTGAATATGCTTGAGTCCTACCCTTTAGGTTATGTACGTAGGTGTAAAAGGCCTTTTGGTTATCCCTGGCAGTACTTGCTAAGTTTCTATTACAGGAGCTCTTGGAGGATTTGACAAGTTGTCTTATTTGCCTGTTAAGGTTGAGGAGGCTGCTTTTCCATTATTGGCTCCTTATCTTTGTTTTCCTGGATAGCAACTTTTTGCATGTATTGTATTGAGTTTGTTTATGCTGGAAGTCTGCCATGGCAGCTTGATTTTACTTGGGGCTCTAGCTTTGATTTTATCTGGTACAGCCGAGTTTATACACTTATGCAAGTGATTGTACAGGGCTTTAGTGTAAGCTTCAGTGTAGTTACCACTTCCAGCTTGGGGTGGGGCTTGGAATGCATTTATACCATCACCTAGGAGGGTATAGTTTGGCTTGGTGAAGTTTCTAGTCTGATTTCACCCTTTGTGAGTTCTGGCATTAGTGCTCGTTCGAAGGTGACTGATTTGTGGCCAGTTTTAACTAATGAGGGTCCAACACTTGCAGCAGAGCACCTGTCTGACATGTTAGTGAGGACCAGATCTAGAATGTTTGTTCCTCTTGTCAGGGTAAGGACAATTTGCTCCAGGGCATTTGAATTCACAAAGTCAAGGAACTTTTGTGCTAGCGAGTTTGGGCTAGAGTAGGTTTCTTATTTGATGGTGAGATAATTGAAATCCTCCATGACCATTGTGTTTGACAAAATTTGGATTGTCTTCAGTTCATTCAAGTAGGCTTTGTGGATGTAATGACACATGGAGAGTGGAACTATAACTGGCTAGGACTTGAATGGGGGTCTTACCCACCACAACTTGGACCTGGAGTAACTCCCTACAGTTGTCCAGTTTAACTAGACGGGAGATGCATTTATCTCTAATATAGACTGAAACACAACCTCCTTTGGTCTTCACACATTCATTTTGCTGTCTAAAGGTGTGGAAGGCACTGTAGCCTTGCAGGGCTGGGGTATTCTCTGAGGCCTTAAACCAGGTTTCTATGACGGCATAGACATCTACATCTTCGAGTGATAAAGTGCTTCCAGGGAGTACAGTTTTTGGTTTAAGCTCCTAGCATTCAGCAGCATGATTCTTATTCTATAATGTTGTTTTCAAGACTTTGCCTAAAAAAGGCACTATGGGGGAGGTAAGAGCCTTTGCCAACAGCTAAAAGCCTAGGGGTGCCAGGTGCAAACCGTCTCTGGCAAAGCAACGAGTTTGCCAACCATGGCTTCACAGGCAGACAGGAATTGGATCTCCTTGGAATGACACCAAAAACTAAGCCAATTATTGAAACCAATTTTTTTTTTGTTTATGGTGTGGCATCTTTATAGGTGAGGGTAGTATGCTGCTCAAGGCTAGGGACATACCTGCCTGGGACACATACTCAGAGAGATCAACCATGTCTGTCTTCAAATAGTCCAGTGAGGTACATCTCAGGTCATTCACACAAACATGAACTATGATAGAGTCATAACAGTACTTGGTGGTGAGAGACCTGAGTGCATGCATGATTTGGTGAATACTGGCACTGGACAGACAGCTGACCGTGACCTTCTTCTTGTCCATTCTGGAGAGTGAGACATCCATGTGTCTCACTATTGAGTCTCTAATGACAAAAAAACTTGTTTTTTGAGTGTTACGCTTAAGGGCTTGGTGGGTGAGACACTTGTCTTGTCTGTCATGGGTGCTGTGTTAGCTGTAGCAGTCTTGTGATATGGAGGTCTCTGGTGTTTCAGTAAGCTTTTTGAGAGAACCTCCACATATTTGATGTGTACTATGTATGCAAGTAGTGGTATGTGTATGTGTAGTGGTACTATGTGAATATGTAGCGGTGGGTGAGTTGATAACCTCCTCCGTGTTACTGTTTTGAGTGAGAGAGAGCATGGGTCTAGATTCCTGGTGTAAATACATCTCTTGCACTCTGTACTAGATTGTGTTAATAGAGGTCTGTCTGTGTACATGAGGCAATTACTATGCTGCCTCAAGAGACCCAAGTCAACAAGGTTGGCAGGAGAAGCAAGGGTAGTCCAACTATCCATAATGCTAGGTTGAAGCCTGTTGTCACTAGAGGTGGCTTTTCAGAAATGATCATGGAGGAGCTCATCAAATGGATATTTCTACCTGGGTTTTAATGGAAAATTTGTTGAATTTAACTGTCCCACTTTGGCGCACCATTGAGAGGTAGTGCTCAGTGGTGTGAGATGTGCAAAGAAGCAGAAACTTGCTCAGAAGTTAACACTTGTGGAAAAAAAATCAGCAAAATTCAAAAGGACCAATGAGAATGCTTATTCCAAGCCCTAGACCAGCCCCCCTTTACCAGTCAGTTCCCAAAAACACAATTCTCTCACAAAAGTGCAGGTAGGCCCCTTCTAATCCAAGATGGTCTGGAAAACATGTTCAGAACAAAGAAACCACTAAAAACATTTTCAGAAGCAGCAGGCCTGGATCTGGACTATGCTACAGCTACTACCTACGCTAGGTTCATTGGGAAACACTAGAAAATGTTTAACACAACAGAAAAATTGCAGTAGGACACCAAAAAATGTTTAAAACAACAGTAAATCTGCCAGGAGGCTCTAAAGAATAAGTTAACAGATCAGTTAATTAAGTACTGCTTGGCAGGAAAACCAGAGCAGGCAGAAATGGATAGATTTAAAACAGTGAAAAAATACCAGTAAATAGTTAAACAGTAGGGATACTATGACTGGGATCAATCAGAGGAGTTTAGAAAAAACTGAGAAAGAGACTGGATAAGCAATTCACAAGGAAACAATGGGAGAACATATGTTTGGCTCCCAAATATGCAACAAAGTCTAGAAGGTTTAGGATTTTTGCTTGGAATTGTTTGTATAGGCATTTTTATATCCCAAGCAGACTCCAAATAATTTTTCGCAGGTAGATGGCAAATGTTGGAGGTTTGATGGGGAAGAAACAGGTAACTAGGCACATATATTTTGTGTGTGCAATGAGTTGGCAGACTTCATAAATTCCCTGCAGAGTACTCAGCTAAAAATGCTGGGTAAGCAAACGGGTATAATTAAGGTAATGATATTTTAAGCTGAGAAACAGGATCTGATTTGCCAAGAAATAGTAAAATCTTGTTAAGTTTAATTCTGGTGGGTACCATAAAAGCAATTACTAGAAAATGGAAATCAGAGTCTAAACCACCTGTATTGGAGGTACTGGATACTGTAAAACAGATAAAAGAACTGGAAGTAGCATCTTTAGAAAAGGGTAGGAGCAAATTACAATCGAAAAATGTGTAATGTCTAAAATAAGAAAATGCTTGCAATGCTTAATGTTAATTTCTAAGCGAATATACCTCGGAAGAGATTATATATAGCTGAGCTTCATTAAGAGATAATAGAAATAGAATAATTCACCAAACTAGGTATCAATCCCCTTAATAAATATTTGTGCATTTTCTTATTTTCTTATCAGTAATATTAAATAATTTCAATGCATTCCAGATCTGTTTTCAAATAATTCTCTACAACTATTCTTCCTTGACTCTTCATCAGATACAAGAAGATTATTTCTACTTAGTTTACTATGTTTCTGATGGCTAATGCCTGAGGCCACTGAAATAACTTCACTAAGCAAGCATTTAAATATCCCTATTAAATCAATCCTCTACAATCAAAAGTGAACTGAATATAAAAAGTCAATAATCTTTCTTCTTATTTTATTTTTTTATACAAAGTATGAACGTTACCAACATAATAACAAAAATGTGTTCTAGTAGTGGTCTTATAATACAAAAACACTTTTATAAAGTGGAATCAACACATCACTCTTTGTAGAAGACATGCATCTTAGAATGGTTTTAATTATTCCATAACTCTTTCTAGTTTGTGTCCAATCATGTCTGATAAATTTCATGTATTTTATTAAAACCATCATTCATAAGATAGAGAAAAAAGACAGCCTCAAAGATAGTCAAAGAGAAATACAGGCAAAGGCAACCAGATATGGAAAATTTCACAATACAAAAAATAAGGTAACAAAGAGGGAATGCTGAAGTTATAGAATACCTACAAAGTGAAGGATTTAGTGTAAAAAGTCTAACACAGGTTGTATCACAGCATGATGGTATAACAAGTAACCCCAAGTAAGGAAACACAGGAGGAGCAGGTGACATCTAAAGAAGAAATATGGAGGTGGGTAAAAAGAGACATTTAATATGGTGCAATATTTATGCAAAGGAGAAAACAAAACTAATCAATGCAAAAAGAGCAGCACCAAGGATATTTGAAGAGAAATATAGGCAAAAGCATTCAGATATGAAAACTGTTACAATACAAAAAATAAGAAAACTAAGAGGAAAAGTAGACACGAGGATCAGTAAAAGAGAAGTTAAAGAAATAGAAATTGAGGTTATAGATTACCTGAAATGTGAAGGATTTAGTGTAGCAATTCTAATTTTGATAACATCATAGCAGGATAGAGCAATGGATCCCCAAATTATGCAGAAACTAGTGGAGCAGGAAACATCTAATCAGTTGCCATATGAAGATACCTCTGGAGCAATCCAAAGGAAACCAGTATAAAAGTTCAGATGGAGTTGCACAGCAAAGGAAGGAATAGGAAACTGTGGCAACTCTGACACAGTCAGTGTTGTGGAGTGATAGGCCAGTGAGTTCCCATAAGAAAGAGCAACACATAAAACAGAATGAAACTGAAGAAAATGTGGCACAGGAAGATGCTCTGGAACTTTCCACAGAATGCTTACAGGAAACAAAGAATGCCCCCTCAGTTTACTAGAACACTATCTAAGATGAGAGTTGCTTGATTTAATAGAGATGGACAGATATATTAAGGTCAATGAAAGAAACAGACTACAGAAAGTCAATAAAACCCAGAAGGTTAGAAGTTTGATAAAACAAATGAATGCAGTAATTAGAACTGTTCATAGAGATTCATGCAATATAACAGAAGTAAATAGGATATACTACTGTGCAGCTAAATTAATAACAGATAAAGTTCTACCACAAAAACACAGGGCAGTAAGAGAAAGGAAGGGAAGAAATCAAATGCCATCATCAAGTATCAAATTGAAAAAAAACTATAAAGCAATTAATACAAGAACAGTCACTGTTAGAAGAGTGTAGAAGAGGGAACAGATCAACAAAATTACTCAGAAAGACAGATGTGACAAAAGCAATGCGCAATATCAGAGCAGATCAAAATTTATGGTGCACTAACAGAAATAATAAACTGAAAATTTCAGTACGGGCAGAAACATTTATAAGATATGCAGATAAATAAAAAGGAAAAGTACAAAATATGCAATTTATTGATGATTCAAAAAGGTTTTATAGAGAATTGGGAAACCAGGCAAAAGAAATTGACACACCACCAAAAAAGAAGAAATAGTTACATTTTGGAGAAATATCTATGAAGATCCTGTGGAACATAACAAAGATGCTAAATGGACAGAAGAAATAAAAGAAAGAATAAAAAGTTTAAGTGTACAGGATATGAAATGGAATTAAGTAACAGCAAGAAAGATTGAAACAAAGTTAAGAAAAGCCCCTAATTGGAAAACCACAGGCCTAGATGCAGTACCTAACTTCTGGCTAAAAGTATTAACATCTTTACATGAAGATTTTATCCACAAGTAAGAACTATTTGTATGTGTACCCAAAACAGACACCAACCTGGTTAACAACATGAAAAACAATGCTCCTACTTAAGAGTGAACATGAAAGCTATCCTAAAAACTATAGACCAATAACTTGCCTTCTGACAACCTACAAACTATACACCGGAACTGATGCCGACAGAGTTTACAGTCATTTAGAAGAAAACCCAATCATGGCAACAGAAAAAAAGGGTAATAAAATAAAGTCATATGGAACAAATAATCATTTGTTGTTAAATAAAGTCATGACAGAGAACTGTAAAAAGGTAAAGAATCTAAGCATGGCATGGCTAGACTAAAAAAGCATCTGAAAGTTTCCCACATTCATGGATAAAACTATGCTTAAAAATATCTACAAGCAACCCTATTCTTATAGATTACATTACAGTGACCATGAAACAGTGGCAAACCACTTTGCAGTTAAGCCATGATAAAGGACAAATTATTATTCTAGGGATATAAATCCAAAGAGGGCTATTCCAGGGTGACTGTCACTGCTGCTCTTTTGTCTTGCTGTTAACCCATTAAGCTCTCTACTTAACAGATTGGGTCATGGCTACAATTTGGATCTTTTTGAGGATGATTTAAAACTGTATAGCTCATCAGATGAGGAACTGAGAGCACAACTGCAAGTGGTCAAAACTTTTTCAGATGATATACGAATGTCATTGGGTCTTGATAAATGTGCAAAAGCAAACTTTAAAGCAGAAAAGTTGTAACACCAGTAAAACATCAGTTGGGGACAGGAATGTGATATAAAAGAACTTGAACAAGAGGGAGTGTATAAATATTTGGGAACTGATGAAGGATCATCAATAAACTGCTTCATGTTCAGCAAATGATTTATAAATATCAGTGCATACCTAGACGATATAAGGGCCTCCTCGAAATTGACTGCATACATATCTGCTGACTTCATAAGACCCAAACGCAGTGAATGTTTTGAAACATGAGGAGAATAAGTCTAAGATGACTTCCCTGCTTAGTGTGGCAGAAACATATTGGTGTTAAGCAGGAATGGAAATCAAAAGAGAAGTAGATAAAAAATCAGGAAGCAACTGAATGTGCCAAAAAAAACAAAGAATACAAGGTGAATGATCTGATGAGAAGGCAAGAAATGTGGAGAATGCATAAAGATAGTTGCAAGTATAGAAAACTCTTGGAATAACCTCATGTTGATCAGGTCGAATGCAGGAATGGTTGAGGAGAGGTGAATTTAAACCAAAAGAGTAAGGTTAATATTGGCGGCCCAAGATAGTGGATTATGTACATATTTGCTTACAAAAGTCCATTGAACATATGAGAAAAACAGACAAATATAGGTTTTGTAAAGCAGAACTGGAAACAGTCACACATCTTTTTGCTGGTTGTAATATAATAATGGTAGAAGGACTGTATGCTGAAAGGCATAATAATGTGGCCTGATTGTTGCATTGGGGATTGTGCAAACATTATGGTATTGAAGTTGCTGAAAAACACTGGAAACATGAGCCACAAAGTATTACAGAAAATAATGAAGTTTATATCACATGGGATCACCCATTACCAACAGTTCAAAAAACAGATGTGAGAAAAAACAGATATAGTAGTCTATGAAAAGAAGACAAAAATAGCATTGATCACTGAAATCCCTACACCAGTGACTACAGTGTCTTGCATAGAGAGAGACACAAAATCATAAAATACCGGGATTTGCAGGAAGAAACGAGGGCAATGTGGAAGAATAATACCAAAACAGTTCCAGTAGTAGGAGCAATGAGTCTTATAAAAAAAAAAATTTACAATCATTCTTAGATATGTTATCGATACATGTAACTCCATACGAATTACAGGAGGGAGTCATTAGTGGGCACATTGTGGGGGCCGCGAAGAACACTTCTGGCTAAAATCAAAGACTGAAACAATATTAATTTCATGAACTTTAATCATACTTTGACTTAGGAATGGGGTCCATTCCCTTGATGGTATTAAAAACCCAAAAGACTTGGAGAAATTAAAAAAGGAAGAACCAATTAATAGTTTACTCTGCAAGGATATTTCTGAATTTCCTTCTCTACATGGACAGCATTACATTTTTTCGGTGAACATTGCTTCATGGCTGTAAGCCCATGTGTACAATTCATGTACATAACTTTGAAGCAACTGATGGTCATTAACAATTGTTACTTGCTATTTTATAAATCATCAGCAAAATTTGAAACCTGTCTTTTGTTGTTTAATGGCATCATTGACAAATGCACAAAATAAATATGGGCCTAAAACTGACCCCTGTGGTACTACATCAAATATGGTATAATCATAAGATTTTATAACTCTATCTGTATCTCAGCATATCCTTTCCAGTAACCAACTATGTATCCATTTTATCACATGGACATTCGAGACACTCTGTTCCAGTGCTTTTGATTTTAGGTGAATGTGGCACAGAATCAAATGCCCTTGTTAAGTCCATATCAGGTATATTCACAGGAATTTCACCATCAGTTGCCGGTATAATGTGTCCGACTGGGTAGGAGTCCATTTTCAGTGAAGGCCAAGGAAGAAAAGCTTCAAAGCATTACAAAATATTTTATGAACAATAATTTCACAATTTTTAATAATAATAATAATAATAATAATAATAATAATAATAATAATAATAATACAAAAACAACTACAGTTTTACTCTCTTACACCTAGCCTGAGTGGAATTTCACACCTTTTGGCACTTGGAGTTCCTACTTCGACAGGCTTTGCCCGAGTTAAAATTCTGAGAATGCAGTTTTATAACCTACCTTTAAACAATTGTCTATATCTCAAAAAGCTATAAAAGTTATGAAAAATGTTAAAATATGAAATTTATTCAGCATACACCCCTCTTCACAATGATGATACTAATATGTCAGCCACCCATAATGGCAAGTTTACATTGAACAAGTAATTTGATAGTATGAAAAATGAATCATCATAATTATGCAAACAAGTATTGATATCTAGCCATATTAGACACCATCTATCAGTGTGACTTTAGTTAGCACAGACGTGCTCTTCATTTTTTACAAAGCATTTTTGCAGGTGTCACTCCATTTTGAGATGTATGCAAAATTATGAATGGCATGTATATTTTTATACTCCTTTTGTAATTAAATGTAAATATCTGCAAAGGAGTGCTATCTGGACACCAACTGTTAGTGCAACATTTTTCAGCATTGTATATTCCTTCTTTTGATACCATGAAGTAACATCTAAACACTTCGCTGTTTAAGTTAGTAATTATTAACATAAGACATGTACGCATAATGTTTGTAGAAAATAAACTATACTATCTCTTTTACAGAGCATCTCACTAGCCTGAGGAGCCATTCCTTACCTCTGTGGTGACTGGACTTATGAAATTATGTCCCTCAATATAACTAGGTGGAACATGTCAGAGATGTTTACTGAAATATAATATTTATGCAAATACTCATACTGTGTTACTAAACAAATCTAAATATTTTCAGATGGTTAGAAGGCAGACAAGAGATATTAGTATCAGTTTTGCCAGTATTATGAAATCTTTGATTTGATACCATGGAGTACCATGTAACACCTTCTGTTCAATTTATTAATATATGAGCAAAATTTGTCTGGAAAATAATCTAGATTTTTTTTCTATTGCAGACTATTCCACTTGCCTGAGGAGCCATTTCTGACCTCTTTGGTGACTGAAATGAAGTGCTCTTCTATAATGTGACCTGGTGGACAATGTTTGATGTATGCACATAAACATATTTAATGCCATTATGCATGTTGCATTATTAAACAATTTTAAATGTCTTCAGATTGATAGCAGGCAGACTACAGATATTAGTCACAACTTTGGTAGCATTGTATAGCCTTTCATTTGATACTACAGAGTACCAAAAAAAACCTTATTTTTAACATGTCACATATATGTATAATATTTTTTGAAAACACAGATATGGTTTGGTAGATCCATGTATATCCCCCAGCCAATATGCTACATGCTTTGCTTATTTTTGTCCAGTAAGTGCCTGCAGTGCAGAAGGTCAGACCAGGTTTTTTCTTTAGGATGGGCAATTTGATATTAGCCATTCAGTCCCAGTCACTATCGTTGGCTCCTCCAGTGCCTAGGATAGTCGGTCGAATGTAGTTTATAGTCAGGGCTTTATTTGTCTGCACCATGGGCCAGTATTACCAAAGATAAAGAAAACAGAGCTTTAAATATTCACTATGCTGAGAGAGGATATGTAAATGGTATGTTGAATACCTCAACTGAGCTGGGCAGTAGGTTATATTAAGTGTGTTTTAAACACTTTGGAAGAGTAAATATATTTAATGCCATTATGCATGTTGCATTATTAAACAATTTTAAATGTCTTCAAATTGATAGCAGGCAGACTACAGATATTAGTCACAACTTTGGTAGCTTTACAGGCTTTACCCTGTAAAGAGAAGCATTATATGTCTATCAAATGATAATTAGGGTTTAAATTTCCCTAAACAGGAATAACATTCTTAATGAATTTTATAAAAATGCATAAAGACTGTTATAAAATGCACACTAGTGGTATACACTTTTTTAAAGAAAACTATTAAAATGTTACTACAAAAAATTGGCTTTATATACACGGTCATGGAGAGTTAAACTGCATATTTGTATGACCTGAATTTTTAAAAAATTAAATAAATTAAAAATGAGCAATGGAGAAAGAGATAAAAAGACTAAAGAAAAATATTAATTGAAAAAGAAATGCAGAGAGTACCAAGAGAAATCAAATGGAAATTAAAAAGGATATGGGAATATTGTATGATGGAATTTTGTAGGCTTTCACTTGGGAGGTCAAGTGACTAATTTCTTGAAGAACTTAGAAGTAGAAGTACATGAGTTAAGCAAAAAGCATTTTAATAAAACATTTTTATTAGGAAAATATTGAAAAATGAAGTGGAAATACAAGGGCTGTTTTATATCATGTGCAAATGAGTAGTAGTTTTGGATAATTATGAAAAATAAGTAACTTGATAAAAAGGCCACAGACTTTAAAAATGAGATTGTACTATAAAAGAATCTGTGTCAGGGTGTAAATAAAATGCAGCAGTAATGGCAGAACTATTAAATGCATACATTAATTTCTATTTATGTCATATTATGCTTAATGCTGTAATAGTATGAAGGAAAAAAAGTGCAAAATACTAAGTTAAAAAACAGAAGACTAGCATTAGACATTTATTTAAAAAAGGACATCATTACTGGATAATAAAGAGACCAAGAGGGAATAAAACAATAAAGAAAGAAATATCCCATGACCATTATAAGGAATTAAAGACTGAGAAATGTAAATGATAAGAAGCCGATACATTAAAGGATAATATTTGCAATGAAATGCTATGTTGGGAGAATGGAAAGTGTAAAAGAAAATGCAAGTACTGTATACAGGGTCAATACTAAGAATACATTAACATTTCAAAGAATGTTTATTATATGATGCAAATAAAATAAACTATACACTTTATCTTCACTGCTTGGTGCAATGAAAAAGATATCATTCACCTGAGCAACTCCCAATAGAGTTAATGTGACCCAAACTTAACATTTCATCTCATTATGTCATATCAGTACACAGTGTGCCATGATACAGTGCCAGTTCCGGAATATGAATCCAAGGGCCTGATGTAGGGGTAGAACCCATAGCCTTTTGGATCTTCCTGGCATAAAACACAAGTGTGCATTCTGCTCAACTCCTGGCATTGCAGACTCCATTACATTCCTTAATTTACATTAAATTACAAATAGCAAATTACATTGCTTCATTTAAATGAATGCTTAATTTCTTATTGTGTGTTACTACCAAATTACATATCAATATATTTGGATTTACGTTTTGCATTCAGACTTAAGAAACAACTGATTGGCATTTAAAATGTTGTAGTTAAGCCCAGGGTATAGCTGTGCTGCTGACATCACTGCACATTCTGTTCCTCATTGCAGTTCAGCTCACTAACAGCACTTTCTGCTCTAGCAGTACTGGCTGCATATACAGCTATTTTCTGTTGTCAAAGGCACTGACGACAAATCTGGCTGAAAGATTTTTTTTTTTTTTTTTATGTTTCTCAGTTGACATGATATTTGTTGCACTTTATATCACAGTACTAGCACATGATTCAAATAAAGACTGCAGCTATGTTAATGAATCTTCGCTGTAAAACTGTTATTTGCTAATTGAGCAACACTGTACAAACTGTGCCAAAATATTTCGTAACCATTGCACTGTAGGACTATCCTTTACTTGTCCTCAGGGCTTGTTTTCACTAAACTTAAAGCAGGTGGTGGTTTCATGTACACAGATGACAAATGTTTCATTCTAATGCAAGATAATTTAGCAGTGTGATTCCAATAATTTATATCCATCTGCAATGGTGTAGTTTTAAGGTTTTCATGTATTCCCTAACTATTATAAAGAATTATTGATTTTTTTATCCTGATGAACTGCACCTCTCAACCACAATAAACTGCTATTAGGATAATAATCGGGGAGTATAATGGAAAACAGACATTGAAATTAATCTCCATTGTCATTCTAGATATCTTATTTTGGTAAGTGGAGTATATTTAAACACAAATGCACAGCCACAGATAAACACACAGACACACGCGCACACACACACACACATATATATATATATATATATATATATATATATATATATACACACACACACACAGACACACAAACGTGTATATGAATCTATATATTTCTCTCTCTCTCTCTCTCTCTCTATATATATATATATATATATATATATATAAACACACACACACACACACACACATATGGGTCCCAGTAACTTTATTAAATGGGACTTTATCTACAAAATTTGGTCAACTAAACAGATGGTTGACAGACATGTGAGACCAATAATCCCCGATAGAGAAATATACCCTTTTCCCCAGGATTGTGCGGTCTTGGAATTAGAATATATAATTAGCAGTGGATGGGGAGGGCCCTGCAAAAATGATGCTTTCTTTGTTTTTTTTTTAAGTTTTGCATGCACTGAGATTGATTCTTGGTGGGTGTGCAATAGTGTTTGTTTCAATATTATGCATGTCGACATAAATGGTTTTCGATCAATTTAAGTAGCTCATATATAGATACACAGACACACACACACACACACACACACACACACACACACACACACACACACACACACACACACACACACACACACACAAGCACTATAGAAACTTCCTGTGTTTGAAATTGCAAGAACAGTCTTTCTGGAACAAGCGTTCAGATTGAGTGATGTGACATAACACAAAAAACACAATTATAAATGCACTACTACATTTTTTTTTCAAAGTATTGTCTGATATGGCATCTCTTCAGCAAACACAGCTTTGATGTCCCTGAATTCAGTTTTTATCCTCAAAACTAGCCAGTAAACAAACACTTACAGATGCCAATCTTTTTCTTCAACATTATTTACCGTAAAGACAATGGCAACTCCACAGTTTCTGTTTTACTGGACAACAGGTCCTATCCATTTTCCAGGTTGAAGGATGCATTCACATGTAGCCAGCTGAAGATTCCTTTTCAAGTATGCACTCTACTCCTACAAGTGAGGAATCTGCTCCTCTCAAGAGGTTGTGGCTATGACATAAAGGCTTCTACTCATTAGTTGTTTGTAAGAGCCACTCTCTGGTTTTCCTGCCTACTCTGTATTTTTCAAGAACTCTGCATTTTCCATGCATAACATACCCTTTAGTAAAGGCATCCCTAACTTGTGAGCAACAACATCATCAAAAGCAACGTGTTACTCAGGTTCAAAAGCAACTATTCACAGATATTTTTCATTTTTCAAACTTCCTAAAAGGAAAATGGTATTGACCAAGTATCTAACTGCTGTACAGATATAGCCATTTGAAAGTTTTCTGGTTTTCTTTCCAATAGTGGCAGCTGGTAACTTCAAATCAAAGGGGGGGCTGCAGGAGACAGCTGAATGGGTGGGGCCAACAAGAAGGGGTGTGACCAACTGGAAAGGGGCAAGGCTATGCTCAGGACCACAAAAACTGGGACAGTAATTAAATATGCTGCCCTGGGTACCAAACCATCATTATGAAAGTCCAATCAAGACAAAATGAAGTGTAGAAAAAAAAACAATTTCAATGCATTGGCTACATGACAGCTTACTTAATATCTAAATGGAAACAAAAAGGTTGTGAGGCATGAAAAAATAAATTACTTTTTAAATATATTACTGGAATGCCAGTCAAAATCAAGTATAAAAAAACAAAAATCACTCACCTCAAACCACTTCTCCTAGCGCTGCAGTTCTAATTATAATTTATATTCAGCTTTATAAAAGTACCAAGTAACATGCTGAAAGTAGCAAAACTCTGTGATACCCCCACTTGTAAAAATGTTTCTTATCCAAAAAGACCTGCTGCCTGACAACTATATACTTGTTTCATGGGGAAAACATGATCAAAGTAAACAATGAACAGCAAACAAGAAACAAGCTCAAGATAAATTGCTTAAAGGATTACTGCACAAGTTATGGACCACACATGATAGATTTGTATCCTGTTTAGTTTATGGGTAAAGCCTGTAAAGATGACTGCAAGCCTCCAACAAATGTAAAAACTGTAATCCTGTCCTTTATTACAAATACTGTGATATGCATTTCAATACCCAAGGCTTATAGGTTATCTAGTTATGTAAAAATTCTCTGCATGGCAAAAACAAAAAGGTTTCAATGTTGGTAATTCTTTAACAGTATGCTTCTTAAAGCTTACTTGCATCTTACAATCTCAGACAAGCTTACCTGATGGTCATTAAAGCATTGCTACTTAAACAGAGAGCAACAGGCACTGCAACAACATGCATTTTCTGAATAATAAGAATCATAAATCAACATTATAAAAATATGACAGAAAACCAGAACATTCTGCAAAATCAAGGACAGATGAAAAGCCACTGTAGTGCTTGTGTCTACCTTGGATGGGGGGATACTCTGCACACTTACACCGCATAACTGCTCCTTGGCTTGCTTGGACACATCCAGTCACTACATGGGGGAGTGGGGTGCAACAAGTATGTCATAATTTGAAATGTCTCTGGCTGACGGTGATGGCCCTGACACATTTGTCATACCTCTCAACCTCAGAGCAAGAAATCTGGACAAAGCCATAAATAGACGTGGGACAAAAGCCCAAAAACAAGGACAATTTTTAAATATTGCTCTTATAAACTTAGAAAGATAATAGAATAGTAGGTCGTGCATTAGTAAGAATTTTCTGAAGGGTATGAAATCTGAAACTCAAATGTCTGTCATTATTTTCTAACTTCAGTCTAATGATTTGCCACTAATTTGCCACAATTGTATGAAAAATGGACCAAAAATGTGATGCAAAAATATAAAATATAGCCACACAATATAGCTGGAAACCTGTCAAAGAAGGGACACTTTTTAATATTAGTACTGTTAACTTGAGCAGCTGACAAAATAAGAGAATCTACATGCATTTCTGAAATAAAAGTAATATATAACTCTTATCATTGCAATTATTTAATTGCAAACCTTCCAAGTTTTTTTCCAAAATTGCCATTTTTGCGGAGGGATTATTAGGAGGAGAGCAACATTTGAGCCAAAACTGGGGACAATTGAAAGGTTTGGATACACCTAATTCTATAAAGCGATTTATTTGCATGTACCTTTCAACCTCTTAATGCAGGAAATCTGGACATGGCCAAATATACAGGGGGAACATACAAACAGTACTAAAACTTGCTCTTGTATAAACTTAGACAGTTGATAGAATAACAGGTCTTGCTTTAGCATGCATTTTTCTGAAGGGTATGAAGACTGAAACTCAATGTCTGTCATCCTTTAGTGACTTCATTCCTAAATGATTTTCCAGAAAACCACAAATTTTATGAGGAACAAATCAAAAATAAGAAGCAAAAATCTATTCATTCTGCGAAAATCTGAACAGTTGAGAGGTATAGTTCAGCCGGGGCTATGAGTTTGCCTCCCTTCTCCCCTCACAAAATCATGGTTGAATGGGGCCTCCCTCCTGCAGCCATTCTAATGTCCCATTACTTGGCTATTTTGCCCCATTTACCATAAACACTGTAATGTGCATACTTCTTTACTTCTACGATGATTTGGAGTGCATTTAAAAGCTTTTTTTTTACATTTTATAGCACAAACACTAATAAAAATCTGCTAAACAAAGCAATGCAGTCTCACAATGAAAATATACTTAGCATTAAAACTTTTCTGCCCTTGAAACTCACATTCATTGAAACAGCATTGGAACCCTCATTCAAAGAAAATACATCTGGCCAGTAGCAGATAAAAGATTAACTATGTGCTGTTTTCAAATCGTAGGTCCCTTGCACACAAAACAAACATATGTTCTTTGATACACCTTCCTGACTGTATTAAATTATATTCCTTGTATAATACAGTACAGTTGTTACCGGACTTTTTAAATTTGTTTTGAACATTTTTACAGTAAACAATAAAACAAAATGCATGCACCAATAATGACAAAAATGCCCAATTCAGAACATTTCCATCATAAAAGTCTACTCAAATTTCTACAATCCGCCAGCATCAGTAAATATGCACAATCTCTGCAGAAGTAAAAATCATCCAAATAATTCCACATTAAAGACATCTGTAACCAATGAAGAGGTTGTTGCTAGCAAACAACTTTATATTTCATAGTTTCATCTACAAATAAAGTGCATGTTACCCTTGAGGAATAAATTGTCTATATTACATTAAAAAATTGATAAGCCCGTAATACTGCAATAGGGAATGTATGGCAAACTGATAACAGGTTCATAGTTACTAGGTATCTCCACCAAAGAGGACATTCTCAGGACTGCAGCATCCACCCCCTTTAAAAGTACAACACAGTAGAGTATCAGCACTGCATCTACATATTGTAGGAGTAGAACCCACAGCCCTCTGCATCAAAAGCAAGTACAGTACCTGTTGTTCTATTAACAATGCAAGCAGACTCAGCATAAGCAGCACTAAACTTCTCTTCTCCTGAAGCTCTCCGCTCTTTGTAAAATCCACTCAACACTCAACTGTATCTCTCAACTTTGCAGCACAAGAAATCTGGAAAAAGCCAAAATTTATTTCGGGAGGGACAAAGGCCTAAAAACCATGGACACATGTTAAACATTGCTTGTATAATCTTGGAAAGTTGTTAGAATAAAATGCTGTGTTACCACCATGCATTTCACTGCCAAGTCTTAAACTCAGGACCCTGTGTACTACAGTCAGAACAACATACCACTATGCCAAATCAGCTGTTCCTTGAAAGACAGGAAGACTGAAACTTAAATGGCGATTATTTAGTGAATTCAGTTCTCACCATAGCTCTCAACCTCTTAGCACAAAACACCTGGACAAAGCCAATAATGGGGGAATACAGCCCCCAAACATATTCAGTGAATTCAATTCTCACCATAGCTCTCAATCTCATAGCACAAAAAGCCTGGACATAGCCAATAATGCGGGAATACAGCCCTAAAAATAGGGACAAATTTCAAATATTGATCCTATAAACTTAGAAAATTACTAGAATAAAAGGTTTTGTGTTACCATGTAATTTCTGAAGAATGTGAAGTCTGAAATTCAAATGCCTGTCATTATTTAGTGAATACAAAATCCAGGAAAACCACAGATTTTATAAGGGACAGAACAAAAATATGAGGCAAAAATCTGAAATGTTTTCACAAGTGGTGGTGGGTAGGGAATTCAGGCTCTTGCTAGCTGCACCCAAGGTACAGGGTTTGAGCCTGAGTTTCTCTCTAGCCACCAGGTATATTTAAATGGGGCTTTTCTCACACACACACACACACACACACACACACACACACACACACACACACACACACACACACACACACTACCTACAGTTTGTCAGCTTTAAAGTCCGTAAATGTCATGTCAGCTTCAAAATAAGTTCCTGCAGCAGTGACTTACAAATGTAAAGTCCTTCCAGCATCTGTCAGTTTAAAAATCCCTTCCTGCAGCAAGTAAAGTCCTTCCCACGAGAGCGAACAGCTATCCAGCCTGCAGACTTTGCAGTCCGATCCCCTTCCAGTCTATGTGGTTGTAACCACATAGACTTTTGGGCATCTCTGTAGTCTGATGCCTTTTTCCTAATCTGGATTGTTGTTTAACCAGTCCAGATTCCTGCACGCATGCGTGGAGTTCCGTGAATGCTGAGCATGTATGCACAGAGTTCTGGGACTTGCTATTGTTTTTTTATTTTGTTTTTTTGTGTGTTTTTTTCTTTTCTTTTATAGCTGGGGGGGGGGGGCTGCAGTCCTGAAGTCCAATAGCATGAGCTGCCCCTGACACTGACTAAATATCCATTAGCATCAGCATTAGTTTGAAAATATCATACTAAGCATTAGTATCACTCATTGCTTGAATCAAAATCACATTTAAAAATCAGCAATGTTTTGTTAAGCAATATATTCTGTTGTTTACCGTGGTCATTGGCACTTTATGTCCTTCACTTGTTTTGCTTTTCTTTTCTAATACAGTCTGCTGTATATAAAAATAATGTTGGTTACCTGTTCATGTTTTCATATTTTTCATCCCTTTCATCACAGTTGTGTTTCTTAATATCCTCAATACTTGTCATTAGAGATTTATGACATACAAGGAATGGCATCAGACATCTTTCTCCTTTTTCCCCATTTCTGCATGGGTTTGGGTGTCACATCAACAGTGACCATGACCTGGATATACAAGGAGCATTCTTCCTGTATGTGTGTATGCAATACATGCATCCCTTAATCTAGTATTCAAATGGTGTTTCCCAGGAATAACTTATTTTAGCAATTCTCAGTTACTAATGTTTAATAATGTTGGACATAAAATATTCCAGTTTACAATTGACTTTTAGTTTTGAATGATTAACATATCATAATTTATATGATGTTACAAGACTGCTTCAACTAGTTACTGATGAAAGAGGGACTATTATCTTTTCTTAAAGTTTGCGGCACTTCATACACAGCAGCAAAAAAAAAAAAATAAATAAATAAACTTTTTAAGCACAGGCATTGTTATGTAGGAAAATATAGAAGATACTGTTTCTACTATGGTAAATGTAAAACAATCATCGGTACTAAAAGGCATGCATTTTTTATTGTACAAATTTTCATAAAAGCAATGCATACATAGTCCATGGCTCTTCTGAAAGTTCTAACTTTTGGAAAGGGATAATCTTATTGTGCTGGATGTCAGTATGATGTAACATATATTCTTCTAATATATATTCTATAGGTTATCAATATTGGAAAAAACGGGTTTTATTTTATAATCATTAACTTAGTCTTTGCAATGCCAAAGTGAGCTTCTAGGTGTTTATTACAATACACTTCTTTTGGTATAAACAGTCTAGCACCTAAAAACAAGTTTCAAAGTTTAAGTTTTCATAAATCCTATTTGCTTCTGGATCATGGTCATTAGGCCTATCAGTGACAAGTGAAAGATAAAATTATAACATGATTAGACTTATGAACAGCACTGATAAAGGTGGAAATCCAATTATGTACACCTTATCTGCAAAATGGATTAAATGCAGCTGCAAATAATGCAGAATTATTTAATGCCCCGAATAATTCCAATATCTTAGTAAGATGAATGCAACAGTATGGGAGATGTTTTCAAATATGAGAGCATTTGAACTGAAGTCTGAAGTGCTCTTTCAATCAATGACAAAGTAATCTGCTGTACAGTGGCATTTATTAATATATAAATTGTGCATTACTGAAGAAATCCTAAAGAATGTAATGCCTAGCTGAGAAATTGAGAAATGCTAAAATAATTGAGCTGAAATGAAAGCAGTGCGAAAGTAAATTCATAAAGTGAAATCTTTATTGACACCTGGGTAATTAACACTGCATTTGATAATTATTATTTTTTTTTAAGTGGAAGCATTGCTGGAGTTGCTACAGTGTAGTACGAGGGTAAATATAAATTATAAAATCAACAATTAACAAAACAGCAGGCTGTAATAAAGTAGATCAGATTTGTTCATTCAATATGTTCATAATGATCATAAGACCTTCATAAAGACTCATCAAACTACTTACATTTGTTAAAAATGTCACTTTCTTGCTAGAACATGAATAAATGAGTCTTTGTGGGTTCTTTTCAAGCAGCTTTACTATATGCAAACACATTACTACTGTAGACTACGGACTCATACTTAAGTAACTTGTATACAATTAATGACCAAGATCTTGCATGCTCACTCTCTGCTTCTACAAAATGGCACTAAGTTTGTTATATATGTGCACGTACAGCCTTGCAAGCTTCTTAAAGCTATAAGCACACACACTTTACACTCTGATCTACATCCACCCTCTTTGAGAAATAGACCATGCAATTGTTATAAGACTGGCATGCAGAAATCATAGGTAATCCATAGACATGGATTTTATAATATTAAGCATATAGGCATGTACAATCAAGTCCACATTGCTGTGTATTTGACATTTGGTTTAGACACTCGTCCGTATCGTGTGACATAAAATGGAGTGTTAGATTTAGCAACTGGGACAGTTTCTGCAAAATGGTTGACCTGTGGAATGTTCAAATCACTTTCTGGAACAGAATCAGACTTTTGAGCACATTCTGGTCTGGAAACAGTGTCTGACTCATTCTTTGATTTAGAGTTTGCATCACAGAAACAATGTTGTGATTGTAATGATTATGATGGTTCAGGTACAGGAAGAAGATGTTTGCGATTCCCCCTATACTCCATTCCTTCAGAATTTACCAAGTAAGATATCGGCTCGGCACAGATGCCTGTAATCTGTCCTATTCAATCAAATCCTTTTGTTGTCTGGATTTGTACCGTCTCTCCTGCCCTCAATGGATGAAGTAATCTGCTCAACTGGTCATAACTAGATTTCTGGATAGTATGCTTCTTAAACAATTGAGCCTTGATGGTTTTAGTCTTCTTCAACTTAGGTGGCAATAAACTTGAAGAAATAGGTATCATAGTTCTAGTTTGCCTGGAAAGGAGTCTTTGAGCAGGTGAGCCAAGAATATCAGCACGGGGTATGCTTCTGAGACTAAGCAAATTTAAAAAAACAACAGTACTGTCATGCTTTGACCTTTCAAATAATTGTTTTGCTCTTTCAGCTAAACCATTGGACTGAGGATATTCAGGACTACTACTGACATGTGCAAAGTCCCATTCTTTTGCTATTTTCTGAAACAACTGGCTAGTAAATTGAGTATCATTGTCAGAAAAAAGTTTGTGTGGACTGCCATGAACTGAGAAATGTTGTTTCAGCTTGGTAATAGCAGCTGTTGAGGTTCGGTTAGGTAGTAGATCAATCTCAAAACAATTCGAATAAGAGTCTACCAAAACTAAGTAGTGTTGATTGTTCCACTCAAAGATATCAGTTGCTACATTAGACCAAGGGAGTTTAGGAATTGGACTTAGCTAAAGCGGTTCTCTCTGCAAATGTGATCTGGTACTATTGCATACTGAACAAGTAGAAAGAACTCTATCAATGTCTTTCAATAATGAAGGGCAAAATATTAATTCTCATGCTCTTCTCTTAGTGGATGTGGATCCTGGGTGACCACGATGCAAAATCTGGATGCACTCTTGTTGTAAGGAAGCAGGAGCAATAATTTTAGAATTCCATCTTCCATCAACAATTCATCTCTGTAAGGAAAATATGCTTGCACTTCAGGTGATACACTACATTGCTTTGACGGCCATTCAACATTAATATAATGGTTGAGCTTCTGAGAAATTGGCTCAGTCTGAGTATGATCTCAACTCACCAAGTCTAGTGGTGGAAAAAGTATGCACTGACATCACATCAAAGTCAAAATTCTCTGCATCAAGCTGTTCTGTTGTAATTTAGGAGATCTGAATAAGGTATCAAGCAGATAAAGCAATTTACCTTTAGTGTAGATCATTTTGAAATAGTACTTTTGCAATTTGAGCATCATTCTTTGTAATCTCACTGGAGTGGAAATCATATGGTTATTTAGAATAGTAACTAAAGGTTGATGATCAGTTTCAATCCGAATAGCTTGACCATAAATATAATCATGAAACTTGGAGCATGCAAATACTATTCCCAACAGTCCCTTTTCAATTTGAGCATACTGCATCTCACGTTGCGTTAGTGTTCTAGATGCATAGGCTTCTGGTCTGCCCTAGAAGTATAACTGTGCCTAGGCCAAATTTTGAAGCATCTTAGGAAACAATAACTGGTTTGTTCACATCATAGTATCTTAATATAGATGGGGTGGCAAATTTCTGCTTAAGGTTTTCAAATGCCTTCTGGTGATGTTCTAACCATGACCATGTAACAGTTTTGCATTTTAAGTCACTTAAAGATGCTGTCAACTCACTGACATCTAGTATAAATTTGCCTAAACAGTTTTTCATGCCCAGAAAACTCTGTAAACTTTGTACATTGTCTGGAGATGAAATCTCTAGAATAGCTGCCAGCTTGGTTGGGTCTGAAATCAAGCCCTTGCTTGTTCATAGGTTCATAGGTTCATAGGTTCATAGGTTCATACTAGGCTATCTGCCCTAGGGCATTTATAAGCCTAGCCAGAATGTGTTTGGCTTTCGCCACCCATTTTAAATTTATTTTGCTATGCCCTTTTTCGAGGTTAGTATAATGTGCCTCGATCTAACAGTGACACAGAAGTGATACCCGGGGTAAACCTACGATCTCCCATCCACTCATCAAGATTCCTCTTGAAGAGAGTCAATGAGGGACTCTGCCTAACCTGGACTGGGATTTTATTCCAGAGTGAAGGGAGCCTCTGCGTTATGAATCTGTCCCTCCAGCATTTCCTATTTATTTCAGTGCTGAGGTTCAAGTCTCTCGAGTGCGTAGCTCGATGGGATTTGGATTTTCTGAGGTGCAGCATGTCCATTAATTCCGGGTTGGACATGGCTTTATACGTCAGGCACAGATCGCCTCTGAACAGGTGGTATGCCACTGAGTAGAGCTGGAGTTTCTTTAACCGGGCAGCATATGGCATCTGTTTGAGCCCTTTGATCCTCTTGGTGAGGTACTTTTGGGGTCTTTCCAGTTGCTGCAGGTGTCTGGTAAGGTACATCCCAAAAGGGGCATTGTACTCAATTATGGGCCTGATGAGGGATGAGTAAAGAGGCATGATGACCTCCCCTGATCTAGATGTGAATCCCTTCATGATTAGGTGGGCTATATAAAATGTTTTTCTAACCACTTTGGCCACGTGGTTGTCAAATGAGAGATTGCTATCAGCTTGGGTCCCCAGGTCCCTAATTTCTTCTTCTGTACTTAATGGATTTCCACCTATGTGGTAATTTGTGGGCACTTTGTTTTTGCCAAAGGGGATGACTATACACTTTTTGGCATTTAGCTTGAGGCCATGGCACTGGCACCAGTTGTCTGTTTCTATGAGGCCCTTTTGGAGGATGCTTGTGTCGGCTGGAGAGTCGATTATGGCACCAAGTTTGCAGTCATCTGCGAACTTGGTCAGCCCTGATCCTTCCGTGTTGGCCTGTACCTCCGAGAAATATATACCGAACAAGAGAGGTCCCAGGACTGAGCCTTGTGGGACACCACTTGTAACTGGTTTGGAGTCCGACATGGCTCCAGCAATTCTAACCATGTGGGTTCTGTCCTTGAGCCAGTTTGCAATCCATCTAGTGACATAGGGGTTTATATTTAAGCTGGTGAGCTTATCTATAATGCCAGTGGGGTATTGTATCGAAGGCTTTGCGAGGTCCAGGTAGGCTGTGTGGACCACCTTCCCTCGTCAATGGCCTTGGTGACTGTTTCAAAGAAATCAACCAGGTTTAAGAGGCAAGATCTGCCCTTAACAAAGCCGAACTAGGTAGGATCCAGTGTTTGTAGGTCCCCAATATCTTTATTTATGAGGTCCATGATGATCCTTTCCATAGCTTTGCAGACCAAGCTAGTCAGGCTTATGGGGCGATAGTTTCCAGGATCCGTTGAGGCACCACCTTTATGGAGAGGGACCACTGTTGCTGTACGCCACTCTTTGGGCACATATCCTGTAGTAAGGCTGAGATTGAACAGTAGTTTTATGTTTGGGTTTAGCTCTTCTTTGAGTTCATGTAGGGCCAGCCGGGACACCATCTGGTCCCATTGATGCTGTGTTTTTTGCTTTGGAGAGGGCGACTCTTACCTGAGCATCTGAGATGTCAGGGGGGTGCTGGGATAGATATTTGCCCTTTTGGTGGGGAGGGGGGGGGGGAGTTTGCGCTGAACCTGTCAGCTAGGACGTTGGCAATGTCTGTGGGTTCGGTGTATTTTTTGTAATTTTGGACTAATTCTGAGCATATCTGGGAATTACCACCCAGGTTCCTAACATAACTAAAGAAAGCCTTGTGATTATCCTTAGTGTTCTGTGCAATTTTTCTCTCAAAGCTGGCCTTAGACAATTTTATGTGTGCCCGTAGTTTTTTGCTAATACTGATCAGTGATGCCTTCCCTTTTTGGGATTTTGCTTTATCATTTAGTAGCTTCCTCCTTCTATTGTATAGTTTGTTTATGGCTGGGGTCCACCAGACAGGACGTCTGCCTTTGGAGGATTGGGTCTTGGTTTTATTTGGGATCGCATGATCCATGCATATGGTGTTCATAGAATGCGTTTATAAAGGATTCTGTGGTCTGGGCCGTATTTTCCACAGGCCCGGGGGCTTTGAAGGATTCCACCTCAGTTTTGAGGAGTGTAAAATTTGCTTTAGAAGTTTTTCACTGTGGTTTTCTGGGCAGGGGTGGGGTCGGGATGTGAATATCCAGTGAGATTAGTTTATGGTCTGATCTTACCAGTGAGGGATACACTTCTGGTCTGGAGCATAGAGTCCCCATGTTGGTGATGATCAGGTCCAGTATGTTTTCCCCTCTTGTGGGAGTGGTAACAAGTTGTTCCATAGCATTTGAGTTTATAAATTCTAGGAACCTTTGGGCTAGGGTGTTGGAGCTAGAGTAATGCTCCCAGTCTATGTTTGGGTAGTTGAAGTCGCCCAATATAATGGTGTTTGGAGAGACCTTCATATTTTCCAGTGTTCTCAGGAAGGCCGAGTGGGGTTCCTGGGTTTGGGAGAGGTGGTCTGTAGCAGGCTATAAACTGGAAGGCAGTTTTACCCACTGTTAGTTGCACATGGATAGTCTCTGATGCTTCGTGCTTTGCCACCAACCTGGAGTTGTGGGTATCTTTGATGAATATCGATACTCCCCCTCCTTTTGTGGTTCGGTCCAAGTTTTGGGGCCGAAAAGCATGGTATGAGGTATAACCTGGTAGTGCTGGGGTGCTCTCGGGAGCCCTGAACCAGGTTTCTGTTACTGCACAGATATCGATGTTCTCCATGCTAAGGAGAGTTTCGAGTGCATGCATCTTGATGTTTAGACTTCTGGCATTGAGCAGCATTACTCTTAGTTTCTTATCCTTGTGATACCTATGGAGGTGGGTTTGTCTTTTGAGCCTTGCCTAAAAAAGGCACTATGGGGGTAGCAAGAGCCTTTGCCAATATCCGAAAGCCCAGGGGTGACATGTGCAAGCTGTCCCTAGCCGAAGCATCGTGGCTTGTCGAGCATATCATCCCAAGCTGTCAGGCATTGGATCCCCTTTGAATGACACCAGTACTTAAGCCAATTGTTGAAATTGATCATCTTGTCTTCATATTGTGGCATCATTCTTGGTGAGGGTAAGATGCTACTCAAGGTCAGGGTCATACCGGCCTGGGCTACATGCTCAGAGAGCTCCTTTATGTCTCTTTTCATGTAGTCCAGGAGGTATCTCAGGTCATTCACACCAGCATGGACAATGACTGAGTTATATTTGTACTTGCCTTGGAGTGACCTGAGTGCTTGTGTTATGTGGCGGATCCTAGCACCCGACAGGCTGCTCACCGTGACCCTCTCCTTGTTCAGCCTGGTGAGCCGGACGTCAGTGTGCCTGACGATAGAGTCACCTATTACAAGTGTATCAGGTGTGTTGTTTAGTCTTAAGGGCTGTGACTGTTTGGCACACTGGCTTTGTGAGATATGTGTTGCACGTGTTTTGTTTTGGGGTAGCGGCTGCTTGGGTGTCTGCTTTGGAGGTCTCCGCTGCTTCGGCAGATCTTTATTTAGAGCCTCCGAGTATGTTTTTGTGTGATTATGTGTTTGGTTTGCTGTTGTGGTAGGTCTATGTGAGACTGGAATTGTAGTGAGTATGGTTTCCTTCTCCTCCTGACTGGTTATGCCAGTACTGAGTTGAGAGAGCTTAGCCTCCAGTTTGGCTATATATGATGTTTTTAATGGGTTTTAATGAGTTATATATCTTTAAGATGTTGATAGGATTTTGGCGCCTTTTTGTCTATTTAAAGCAGTGTTTTCTGATGCTTTATGTGATAAGGTCTGAAGAAGCTATTGCGAAAGCGCTTACCTGCTCTTACAAATAAACCTGCTTCTTAATAAGTTTTGCCTGCTTTTGGATTATTATTTTCATTGGCCATTGGATTTAGGAGTTCTCTGTGACTGTACTTTCTTGACATCCTCCATTGTCTTGCTCAGCGGCATCTATTTTTATTTCACTTTTCTTTGTGTTGGGAGCTCCGCTGAGCATTAACTCCGCTGGCTCATTTGTTTTTACTTTTGTGAGATATGTGTTGCACGTGTTTTGTTTTGGGGTAGCGGCTGCTTGGGTGTCTGCTTTGGAGGTCTCTGCTGCTTCGGCAGATCTTTATTTAGAGCCTCAGTATGTTTTGTGTGATTATGTGTTTGGTTTGCTGTTGTGGTAGGTCTATGTGAGACTGGAATTGTAGTGAGTATGGTTTCCTTCTCCTCCTGACTGGTTATGCCAGTACTGAGTTGAAACAGCCTCCAGTTTGGCTATATGGTTGCATCTCTCACATGTGTTGGAATTTGTTGGGAGGAGGAGAGGGTTGTCTGTGTACATGAGGCAGTTGTAACATTGCCTCAAGATTCCCAGATTCACCAGCTGGACCGGAGAGGAGATTGACAACTGACCTTTGGACATGCTAGAATAATATTGGGAATTCCTTAATAATTGAAAACCAGGGCCAGTGGGGAGTGAGGGTGTAGTGCTTTTAATTTTAGTGCTGACTTATATAAGTGCTTTAGTGAGCAAGTGCCAGGTGACAAGTGCAATGTGTTACAGGTAACTTAAATGCAAAAGCGACAAACAGTAACTTTCTTTCAAGTGAAACAAGGAAATAAGTACAGTAAGCAATGCAGATATCACTAGAGATCCACAGAAGTGCTGAGAAGCCCAGTATCGTGGAATTAGCGTTCAGGGAAATAAGCAAACAAACAACAAGCATATAAACAAAGCTATATTCAGCAGGCCTGGATCTAGTCTATGCTACAGCAAACGAGGTGTACCAATTTCCGTAAGATACAGTTCAAATATTCAGGCACTATAAACCTTTAACCAGAAATTCCCAGCTCAGAAGGGCAGAGTCCAGCCTCTTCTCCCACAAGAGTGCAGACCACAAACCTTCTTAATGTAAAATATCTGGCCTGAAGCCCAAGTGCCTAAACCAGAACTAATACACTTTAAGAATAACAGACACTGGGCTCTCAATCAGCAGTTCCCAACTTAGAAGGATGAAAAGCTACCTGTCCTGCCACCACAGTGCATGCCACAAACCTTCCTAATGTAAAACAAATGGTCTGAAGCCCAAGTGCTTAATCCAAAAGACTTAGAATGACAGCTAAACTTTAATCAAGTTACTACCAAGCAGTAATAAATACAATTGAATACTTTAGAATGCCTGGATTAGTGCTCAAGTTACACAAACAAAGCTAGATCCAGCAGGCCCGAATCCAGTCTATGCCACAGCAAACAAGGTGCACCAACTTCAGTAAGAAGCCGTTCAGATATGCATGCACTATAAGCCTTCAATCAGAAATTCCCAGCTCAGAAGGGCAGAGTCCAGCCTCTCCTCCCACAGAGTGCAGACCACGAACCCTCTTAATGTAAAATAACTGGCCTGAAAGCCTAAGTGCTTAAACCAGAATTAATACACTTTTAGAATAACAGACCCTGAGCCCTCAATCAGCAGTTCCCAACCTAGAAGGATGTAAGCTACCTGTTCTGCCACTACAGTGCAGACCACAAACCCTCTAAGTGCAAAACAACTGGTCCGAAGCCCAAGTGTTTAAACCAGAAGGCTTAGAATGAGTTACACCAAGCAGTAATAAATACAATTGAGTACTTTTAAGATGATGCAAAAGTAAAAAAGTAGGTAGAAACACAAGTACAGTAAAAGCAGATGAAATTTTTTTTTTTTTTTTTTTCTGAACAAGTGCTGAGATCAAAGAAACAGATTTGAGTGCTGAAACTAGAAAACTGGCTAGTTATAGGGAAAAAAACTAAGCTAGAAGGCTTCCCTCCAACACAGAAGGGCTTGGGGGCTCAAAAGCCTACAAATAGTCTATACCACTTAACAGGAAAGGCAGGAAACAAGCTTAATTTTTTTTTTTTTTTTTTACTGTTTCCCAGATGCTCTCTTTTAAGATAGGGTGTAAACAGAATAATCCATGATATTAGTGAGAAAAAAAAAAAAAAAAAAAAAAAAAAAAAAAAAAAAAAAAATTTTTTTTTTTTTTTTTTTTTTTTTTTTGGGCCCCCAAAAAGGGGAAAAATTAAAAAAAAAAAAACCCAAAAACCCCCACAAAATTTTTAAAAAAAAAAAGAAAAAAAAAAAACCAATAAAGGTTTTATTTAAAACCAAAAACAGGGAAATTAAAACTGGGAAAGCGAGTTTTTTAGTTTTGAATGATTAACATATCATAATTTATATGATGTTACAAGACTGCTTCAACTAGTTACTGATGAAAGAGGGACTATTATCTTTTCTTAAAGTTTTTACTTCATACACAGCAGCAAAAAAAAATAAATAAATAAATAAACTTTTTAAGCACAGGCATTGTTATGTAGGAAAATATAGAATATACTGTTTCTACTATGGTAAATGTAAAACAATCATCGGTACTAAAAGGCATGCATTTTTTATTGTACAAATTTTCATAAAAGCAATGCATACATAGTCCATGGCTCTTCTGAAAGTTCTAACTTTTGGAAAGGGATAATCTTATTGTGCTGGATGTCAGTATGATGTAACATATATTCTTCTAATATATATTCTATAGGTTATCAATATTGGAAAAACGGGTTTTATTTATAATCATTAACTTAGTCTTTGCAATGCCAAAGTGAGCTTCTAAGTGTTTATTACAATACACTTCTTTTTATAAACAGTCTAGCACCTAAAAACAAGTTTCAAAGTTTAAGTTTTCATAAATCCTATTTGCTTCTGGATCATGGTCATTAGGCCTATCAGTGACAAGTGAAAGATAAAATTATAACATGATTAGACTTATGAACAGCACTGATAAAGGTGGAAATCCAAAATAAACCCTTTTCTGCAAAATGGATTAAATGCAGCTGCAAATAATGCAGAATTATTTAATGGAATAATTTGCCAACTGATCATAAGATAATGCAACAGTTGAGCATGTTATTCAAATATGAAGCATTTGCATTACTGAAGAAATCTAAAGAATGAATGCTCTGGAATTCAATCAATGACAAAGTAATCTGAGCTGACAGATGAAGCAAAAGTAAATTCATATAAATTGTTGCATTGCACTGTAAGTTAAATCATGAAATTATATGTAAGTGAGCCTTGCTGAGAAGTTGCACAGAATATGTAAAATAATTGAGCTGAAATGAACAAGTGCAAACAAATTACATAAATGACAATGCCTCATTCAGCAGTTCCCAACCTAGAAGGATGTAAGCACCTTTGCATTAGACCCCAATGCAAACAACTTACCAAATGTTTAAACAGAAGCTTGAATGAGAAAACATAATAAATACAATTTAGTCTTTGATGGGTAAATATCAAAGTACTAAAAGCAAAAATTTTTTTCTGAACAAGGCTGAGATAAAGTAACAGATTTGATCAAACAGATATAGTTAAAGAAAAAACTAAGCTAGAAGCTTCCTACAAAAGGGCACTTAATTGTTTCAAATGTCATCCTTAACAGGAAAGCATGAAACAAATTCTTTGTTTCTTTTACAAGTACCAAAAAGAATTGTTACTGCACTCATGCAGAGATCCCCAAGTATCCAAGACACAAATTTACAAGACCAGTAACTAAGTTATACAACAAAAACAATTGACAAACTAAGACAGTGAAACTTCCATTCACTAAAATTGCACAAGTTAAAACAATTTAAATACTGTATTTTTGAAAAGCAGATAAGGGACTTTCAGTGTATATGGGTCCAGTTAAATATAAAAAACAATTAACAAAGCAAGGCTTTAAAGCAGAAAATATTTTTACACTGTACACTTAAATAGGCAAGGACAGGAAACCTATAATTGACTATCAAACACTTAATTTAAAAATAATAAATTTTTTGCAGAACTAATAAAGAGCTTTGTGAAAACTTTCAATTCAGCTAAATATTCTTCCAAACAGTTAAACAATGTTTAAAAACTGTATTTTTAAAAAAAAGAGATAAAAATAAAATTCCATATCTTGCAGCTTTAATATAGCAAGTTCTTAGAGCCAAAGCTGAGGTTTTTAAGAGAAAATATTTCACACTGTAACTCTTAAATAGGCAAGGACAGGAAACAATAATCTGCTACCCACACCCCAATTTAAAATAACAAAATTTTAAAGACTAACAGAAAAAGAATCATAACTTGCAGTTTTTTTAAAAATTCCTTAGGCAGTTAAAAACAATCCAAATACTGTGTATTTTTACAAAAAAGGTTTAAATTCTCTTATATCCGTTGAATAAAAGGAGTTTTTAGTTAAACTGAGGTTTTGCAGAAAATGGTTGACCTGTACCACTTTCAAAGCAAGGACAGGAAATCAAAGAATTTGGCACACCTGAACAGCTACTAACAAATAATTTTTAAAATTTTGCATAACAGAAACAAGTGAAATTCAGTTCAGCTAAATATTCCTTCACACAGTTAAAATCAATTTTAAATTACCCTATACTTTCCTTCAAAATTTAGATAAAGTAAGAAAATTTTCTACGAGCTTTTAATAGCAAGTTATTACAAAGCTGGGTTTTAAGCAGAAATATTTCACACTGTCCCTCAAATATGAAGACTGGAAATCAAAGAACTAGATTTCGATGATTACTAAAAATTGAATTGAAGGTTACTAACTTAATAGTGGCAATTAACTTAAGAAATATTCCCTTTCACAGTTCTAAATAAGTCTGTTTGTGTTGCAAAAAAAGCAGTAAAGGTACTTAATTCTCTACATGTCCAGTTGAATATAGCAAGTTCTTATGACCAAAATAATGGTGTTTTGCTCTTTCAGCTAAACCATTGGACTGAGGATATTCAGGACTACTACTGACATGTGCGAAGTCCCATTCTTTTGCTATTTTCTGGAAACAACTGGCTAGTAAATTGAGTATCATTGTCAGAAAAAGTTTGTGTGGACTGCCATGAACTGAAATGTTGTTTCAGCTTGGTAATACAGCTGTTGGGGTTCGGTTAGGTAGTAGATCAATCTCAAAACAATTCGAATAAGAGTCTACCAAAACTAAGTAGTGTTGATTGTTCCACTCAAAGATATCAGTTGCTACATTAGACCAAGGGAGTTTAGGAACTGGACTTAGCTAAAGCGGTTCTCTCTGCAAATGTGATCTGGTACTATTGCATACTGAACAAGTAGAAAGAACTCTATCAATGTATTTCAATAATGAAGGGCAAAATACTAATTCTCGTGCTCTTCTCTTAGTGGATGTGGATCCTGGGTGACCACGATGCAAAATCTGGATGCACTCTTGTTGTAAGGAAGCAGGATCAATAATTTTAGAATTCCATCTTCCATCAACAATTCATCTCTGTAAGGAAAATATGCTTGCACTTCAGGTGATACACTACATTGCTTTGACGGCCATTCAACATTAATATAATGGTTGAGCTTCTGAGAAATTGGCTCAGTCTGAGTATGATCTCAACTCACCAAGTCTAGTGGTGGAAAAAGTATGCACTGACATCACATCAAAGTCAAAATTCTCTGCATCAAGCTGTTCTGTTGTAATTTAGGCGATCTGGATAAGGTATCAAGCAGATAAAGCAATTTACCTTTAGTGTAGATCATTTTGAAATAGTACTTTTGCAATTTGAGCATCATTCTTTGTAATCTCACTGGAGTGGAAATCATATGGTTATTTAGAATAGTAACTAAAGGTTGATGATCAGTTTCAATCCGAATAGCTTGACCATAAATATAATCATGAAACTTGGAGCATGCAAATACTATTCCCAACAGTCCCTTTTCAATTTGAGCATACTGCATCTCACGTTGCGTTAGTGTTCTAGATGCATAGGCTTCTGGTCTGCCCTAGAAGTATAACTGTGCCTAGGCCAAATTTTGAAGCATCTTAGGAAACAATAACTGGTTTGTTCACATCATAGTATCTTAATATAGATGGGGTGGCAAATTTCTGCTTAAGGTTTTCAAATGCCTTCTGGTGATGTTCTAACCATGACCATGTAACAGTTTTGCATTTTAAGTCTCTTAAAGAAGCTGTCAACTCACTGACATCTGGTATAAATTTGCCTAAACAGTTTTTCATGCCCAGAAAACTCTGTAAACTTTGTACATTGTCTGGAGATGAAATCTCTAGAATAGCTGCCAGCTTGGTCGGGTCTGAAATCAAGCCCTTGCTTGTAAACAAATGTCCTAAGTACATAACTTCTGGAAGTCTGAATCTGCACTTCAGAGGATTGAGCTTTAAGTTCACTTCACATGCTCTGTCTAGAACTTTCTTTAGTTTCTGTCATACTCTGCTTCACCACTGCCTCCAACCAATAGATCATCGACTATTATGGCATATGGATAACTCGAAAAAATTTGCTCCAGTACATGCTGGAGGACTTCACTTGCAGAATTTATTCCAAATGGTATCCTTAGGAATGTGCTTCTGCCAAACGGAGTACCAAAAGTAGTTAGAAATGAGGATTTGGATCAAGCATCACTTGCCAAAATGAACTCTTTGCATCCAAAACAGAAAATACAGTGGCATTCGATATTAGAGCTGCAACTTCTTCAACTGTGTGCATTAGATGATACTGTCTTTTTAATACTTTGTTGAGGTCTCTTGGGTCAATGCATATTCTGATTTTATTTGAGCCTTTCTTTTGAGTGGCTAACATGGACAACACCCATTCCGTTGGTTCTCTGACTCAACAAATCACATCTTGCTGCACCATTTTATTCAACTGAGCTTTATCTTTATCTTGTATCACTACTAAAACTCTTCTTGGTGGTCTGACAACTGGAGTGACCTCTTGGTCTAACTTCATGGAATACACAAATGGAAGTTTGCCTAATTTGTCATCGAAAACATCAGCATACTCTGAGAAAATGTCTTCAGAGAAACTGGAACCCTGAACTGCACTTATATGATGAACTTATTTAACAAATGTTAGCTGAGTCATTCATAAACTATCTTTGAGACCCAATAAAGATTGCACTGGTCTTTGGATTATGTAGAATAACAAGTTGCAACAGTTCTCAGCCAAATAACATGGAAGTATGACTGAACCTTAAATTTGAATTTTTTTTCACCTCCATATACAACACAGTCTCACACTACTGGTTACATTGAGTTATTCATTGGTTCTCACTCTAGCAAATGTGTCTGCTGATATAACATTACACTTTGAACCAGTGTCTCCTTTGAGCTCTGTGGATTTTCCATTAATCTGGACAGTATGAAATACTTCATTTCTTGTTAACAAGTTTACCGCATCTACTCTTTTACCAAGCACTGATACACCATCTACATAGAAACTGCTTCGGCTGTACTTGATCAACTTGCTTTTTTGTGCAACCTTTCTTTACAACTGTGTGAGGCTTACTTGATTTGCAAAACATTTGGAAATGATTCCATTTTTTACATTTGTTACATTGCTGACATATGCTAAGCACTTCTGTCTTTTAGACTCATGATTCACACCACAATAGCAACAGTTAACAGTAAAGCTAGATTTGAGTTTTGCTGATTCACATTTGTGTTGCACTGAGCTGGCGCTGGAGCCTGCATCTTTCTTAGAACTTTCTGGAAAGCTGTGTGCCTTCTTTGGAAACCCTGTAGCTGCCATATGCTTAGGCCTGCTCTTGTTTGCTATGTATTGCATGCTACCTATATGTGCTCTGGAACCAACTAAAGCCATGCACTTGTCTCTTGGAAGCATACTTGTATGTTTTTCTGTGGGTCTACTTGATATGGCCGACATGGCTGAGACCATATGATCGACATTCAAAATGTTGACCATACAAAAAAAAAGAAAAAAATCTTACGTTCATGCTGGGCCCAGCACACCCCATGGAACTTAAATATACCAACTCCGAGATCGCACCACAGTGCAGAAGATGGAAATCTTTCCATTCCACACTGTTTGCAGATGCCAGTTCCGCATGCTCAACATTTCGAATGTTGATCATATGGCCTCAGCCATATAGTCTTCGACATTCTGAAATGTTGACCATGTGAAGGGGACCCTTTTCTGTCACCTCATGGATTTCACAAATCTCTATGGCTTTGCTCAACATTAAATCACTGTCACAAAGTAAAATCTTTCTCACTCTAGCACTGTTAATGCCACATAAAAGCCTGTCCTTTATCACTTCATCCTTTAAATCACCAAACTGACACATCTTAGCTCTGTTTCTCAAGGCAGTTATATAAGCTGCAAATGTTTCCCCTGGTTTCTGATCTCTTGTGCAAAACAAATGCCTTTCTAATGTAATATTCATCTGAGGGTTGCACATTTCTCTAAACTTGCACTTCAAACACTCCAGGTCTTCCCTTGATTCAGCTTGTACAACAATATGGCCGTCTATACCTTCTCCTTCATACATTGCTGGTGCATACACAAACGAGCGCACTCTTTCTATGGCCTCTGACCCAGCTAGCTTTAGCAAAATGAATGCGCTTATGCATGCATCTCTATCTGCATAAGCTGCTTGCATAAAAATTTCGTACTCTTGTTCAAATATTCTCCAGTTCTCTGCAATATTCTGATCAAATACAAGTGGTAGGGGTTTTTCAAATCCATCTGTCATATTAACACATACCAGCAAAGGGGTTTGCAAATAAGCATAAATATACACACCTGCACATATGTCAGAATTAATGCCAGTAATTGTCCAATGCCTTTGTACTCTGAACTTGTATCTTTGTTGGGCTTTTCGGAATTATGTGAATAAACAAACTTATAGTACTTTTGAATAACTGGACTTTGCAAAATAAACTTCTTGGACTTTTTGATGCTTTACAGGACTTTGTGAAATAACTTTTCAGACATTTTGCTGCTTTTGGAATATTATCGGTAAAGACAGAAAGGCTACAGTCATTTACCATTACTTGCTAAAATAATTTATCATTTTAAGAAACATTCAAGAACTTTACAATGTGACTGAGTAATTCACAAGCACTGTAATACTTTTGTAATGTCGTCTTTTGTAAGAACACACCTCTTAGTGTAAGAAACATGCCAAGTAACTGCACAATGCGAATAAATCAAACTGTTGCCTTAAACTTAATAACTTTTGAAGTAATTGCACTTTGCGAATAACTGCGTAGAGCACACTGAAATATCCTCAAAATGGCATTACCTTGCTAGGCAACTCTTTACAGTACAAGAAGCATGCTGTAATGGCAGTACTTTGCGAATAGACACACCCAGCACAAGAAACTTTTTCAAAATAGCTATACTTTGATTGGATTACACGAAACAGTTGCACTTTGCACACAACAAACACTTTGAAATACATGCACAGTAATAAGCACACACTCTTGAGATACTTTGAATAACTTTAGTTATGCCCTTGATACAATATGAAGTCATAGTCACTGTGTGTGGACTAATATTGCTACATACTCAAGTGTGCCAGCTTGCACTGCATGTGAATTGTTTTTACTACTGTTTTTGCTACTTTTCTGAAAAAAAAAAAAATTGTAAGCATGTTTCCTACCTTTCCTGTAATTAGTGTTCCAGATACAGATTTGCTGTATCCAGGACTGTTTGTAAGCTTCTGAGTCCCCCAAGCCTTTCTGTGTTCCAGATACAGATTTGCTGTATCCAGGACTATTTGTAAGCTTCTGAGCCCCCCAAGCCTTTCTGTGTTGGAGGGAAGCCTTCTAGCTTATCAGTGGGAGTGGTAAGCACTAGGTAACCTGTCTACCACATAAGGAGTGGTTCTGGCCCAGAATTTGTAGTTATTGGCCGTTTGGGCGGTCTTCCATCTCTCACAACTTTCTGATTTGAAGGCCTGTATTTGCACTTGTTTCTGTCCTGTAACTCCTGGGCCCATCTCATTTGCTCACTCAAAAAAAAAAAAAAAAAAAGATCTACTATTACTGTATTTGTGTTTCTTCCTACTTTATTTTGCTTTTGCGTCATCTTAAAAGTACTCAATTGTATTTATTACTGCTTGGTGTAACTCATTCTAAGCCTTTTAGTTTAAGCACTTGGGCTTCAGACCAGTTGTTTTACATTAAGAAGGTTTGTGGTCTGCACTGTAGTGGCAGAACAGGTAGCTTACATCCTTCTAAGTTGGGAACTGCTGATTGAGGGCTCAGTGTCTGTTATTCTAAAAGTGTATTAATTCTGGTTTAAGCACTTGGGCTTTAGGCCAGTTATTTTACATTAAAAGGGCTCGTAGTCTGCACTCTTGTGGGAGGAGAGGCTGGACTCTGCCCTTCTGAGCTGGGAATTTCTGGTTAAAGGCTTATAGTGCCTGCATATTTGAACTGCTTCTTACTGAAATTGGTACACCTTGTTTGCTGTAGCATAGACTAGATCCAGGCCTGCTGAATCTAGCTTTGTTTGTATAACTTGAGCACTAATCCAGGCATTCTTTAACGTATTCAATTGTATTTATTACTGCTTGGTAGTAACTTGATTAAAGTGTAGCTATCATTCTAAGTCTTTTGGATTAAGCACTTGGGCTTCAGACCAGTTGTTTTACATTAGGAAGGTTTGTTGCCTGCACTGTGGTGGCAGGACAGGTAGCTTACATCCTTCTAAGTTGGGAACTGCTGATTGAGGGCTCAGTGTCTGTTATTCTAAAAGTGTATTAATTCTGGTTTAAGCACTTGGGCTTCAGGCCAGTTGTTTTACATTAAGAATGTTTGTGGTCTGCACTGTAGTGGCAGAACAGGTAGCTTACATCCTTCTAAGTTGGGAACTGCTGACTGAGAGCTCAGTGTCTGTTATTCTAAAAGTGTATTAATTCTGGTTTAAGCACTTGGGCTTCAGGCCTGTTATTTTACATTAAAAGGGTTCGTGGTCTGCACTCTTGTGGGAGCAGAGGCTGGACTCTGCCCTTCTGAGCTGGGAATTTCTGGTTAAAGGCTTATAGTGCCTGCATATTTGAACTGTTTCTTACTGAAATTGGTACACCTCGTTTGCTGTAGCATAGACTAGATCCAGGCCTGCTGAATCTAGCTTTGTTTGTATGCTTGTTGTTTGTTTGCTTGTTATTTCCCTGAAACGTTAACGTGGCTTTTCAGCGCTTTTGTGGATCCCTAGTGATATCTGCATTGCTTACTGTACTTATCTCCTTGTTTCACTTGAAAGAAAGTTACTGTTTGGCATTTTTGCATTTAAGTTACCTGTAACACATTGCATTTAAGTTACCTGGCACTTGCTCACTAAAGCAATTATATAAGTCAGCACTAAAAAATTAAAAGCACTACACCCTCACAAACACCCCTTGGGTACCTTGTTCCCCATTGGCCCTTTTTTTCAATTATAAAGGAATTCCCAATACTATTCTAGCATGTCCAAAGGTCAGTTGTCAATCTCCTCTCTGGTCCAGCTGGTGAATCTGGGAATCTTGAGGCAATGTTACAACTGCCTCATGTACACAGATAACCCTCTCCTCCTCCCAACAAATTCCAACACATGTGAGAGATGCAACCATATAGCCATACTGGAGGCTAAGCTCTCTCAACTCAGTACTGGTGAAACCAGTCAGGAGGAGAAGGAAACCACACTCACTACAATTCCAGTCTCACATAGACCTACCACGACAGCAAACCAAACACATAAACACACAAAAACATACTCGGAGGCTCTAAATAAAAATCTGCCTAAACAGCAGAGTCCTCCAAAGCAGACACCCAAGCAACCGCTACCCCAAAACAAAACACATGCAACACATAGCTCACAAAGCCAGTGTGCCGAACAGTCACAGCCCTTAAGACTAAACAACACACCTGATACACTTGTAATAGGTGACTCTATCATCAGGCACACTGACGTCCCGCTCACCAGGCTGAACAAGGAGAAGGTCACGGTGAGCTGCCTGTCAGGCGCTAGGATCCGCCACATAACACAAGCACTCAGGTCACTCCAAGGCAAGTACAAATATGACTCAGTCATTGTCCAAGCTGGTGTGAATGACCTGAGACGTACCTCCCTGGACTGCATGAAAAGAGACATAGAGGAGCTCTCTGAGCATGTAGCCCAGGCTGGTATGACCCTGCCCTTGAGTAGCATCTTACCCTCACCAAGAATGATGCCACAATATGAAGACAAGATGATCAATTTCAACAATTGGCTTAAGTATTGGTGTCATTCAAAGGGGATCCAATGCCTGTCAGCCTGGGATGTCATGCTCGACAAGCCACGATGCTTCGCTAGGGACGGCTTGCACCTGTCACCCCTGGGCTTTTAGATATCGGCAAAGGCTCTTGCTACCTCCATACTGCCTTTTTTAGGCAAGGCTCAAAAGACAAACCCACCTCCATAGGTATCACAAGGGATAAGAAACTAAGAGTAATGCTACTCAACGCCAGAAGTCTAAACCTCAAGATGCACACACTCGAAACTCTCCTTAGCATGGAAAACATCGATATCTGTGCAGTATCAGAAACCTGGTTCAAGGCTCCCGAGAGCACCCCAGCACTACCAGGTTATACCTCATACCATGCTTTTCAGCCCCAAGACTTGGACCGAACCACAAAAGGAGGGGGAGTATCAATATTCATCAAAGATACCCACACTTCCAGGTTGGTGGCACAGCACGAAGCATCAGAGACTACCCATGTGCAACTAACAGTGGGTAAAACTGCCTTCCAGTTTATAGCCTGCTACAGACCACCTTCCTAAACCCAGGAACCCCACTCGGCCTTCCTGAGAACACTGGAAAATATGAAGGTCTCTCCAAACACCATTATATTGGGTGACTTCAACTACCCAAACATAGACTGGGAGAATTACTCTAGCTCCAACACCCTAGCCCAAAGGTTCCTAGAATTTATAAACTCAAATGCTATGGAACAACTTGTTACCACTCCCACAAGAGGGGAAAACATACTGGACCTGATCATCACCAACATGGGGACTCTGTGCTCCAGACCAGAAGTGTATCCCTCACTGGTAAGATCAGACCATAAACTAATCTCACTGGATATTCACATCCCGACTCCACCCCCTGCCCTGAAAACCACAGTGAAAAACTTCTCTAAAGCAAATTTCACACGCCTCAAAACTGAGGTGGAATCCTTCAAAGCCCCCAGGCCTGTGGAAAATATGGCCCAGACCGCAGAATCCTTTATAAATGCATTCTATGAACACCTTCAGGAATGCATGGATCATGCAATCCCAAATAAAACCAAGACCCAATCCTCCAAAGGCAGACATCCTGTCTGGTGGACCCCAGCCATAAATAAACTATACAATAGAAGGAGGAAGCTACTACATGATAGAGCAAAATCCCAAAAAGGGAAGGCATCTCTGATCAGTATTAGCAAAAAACTACGGGCACTCATAAAATCGTCTAAGGCCAGCTTCAAGAGAAAAATTGCACAGGACACTAAGGATAATCACAAGGCTTTCTTTAGTTATGTTAGGAATCTGGGTGGGAATTCCCAGATATGCTCAGAATTAGTCCAAAATTACAAAAATACACGAACCCACAGACATTGCCAACATCCTAGCTGACAGGTTCAGCGCAAACTTCTCCCCCCCTCCCCACCAAAAGGGCAAATATCTATCCCAGCAGAGTGCTGCCCCCCTGACATCTCAGATGCTCAGGTAAGAGCTGCCCTCTCCAAAGCAAAAAACACAGCATCAATGGGACCAGACGGTGTCCCGGGCTGCGTCCTACATGAACTCCAAGAAGAGCTAAACCCAAACATAAAATTACTGCTCAATCTCAGTCTTACTACAGGATATGTACCCAAAGAGTGGCGTACAGCAACAGTGGTCCCTCTTCACAAAGGTGGAGCCTCAACGGATCCTGGAAACTATCGCCCCATAAGCCTGATTAGCTTGGTCTGCAAAGCTATGGAAAGGATCATCATGGACCTCATAAATAAAGATATTGGGGACCTACAGACACTGGATCCTACCCAGTTTGGCTTTGTTAAGGGCAGATCCTGCCTCTGAAACCTGGTTGATTTCTTTGAAACACTCACCAAGGCCATTGACGAGGGGAAGGTGGTCCACACAGCCTACCTGGACCTCGCAAAAACCTTCGATACAATACCCCACTCAGGCATTATAGATAAGATCACCAGCTTAAATATAAACCCCTATGTCACTAGATGGGTTGCAAACTGGCTCAAGGACAGAACCCACATGGTTAGAATTGCTGGAGCCATGTCAGACTCCAAACCAGTTAGAAGTGGCATCCCACAAGGCTCAGTCCTGGGACCTCTCTTGTTCGGCATATATTTCTCAGATGTACCGGCCAACAGGGAAGGACTGTGGCTGACCAAGTTCGCAGATGACTGCAAACTGGGCGCCATAATCGACTTTCCAGCCGACACAAGCATCCTCCAAAAGGGCCTCATAGAAACAGACAACTGGTGCCAGAGCCATGGCCTCAAGCTAAATGCCAAAAAGTGTATAGTCATCCCCTTTGGCAAAAACAAAGTGCCCACAAATTACCACATAGGTGGTAATCCATTAAGTACAGAAGAAGTAATTAGGGACCTGGGGACTCAAGTTGATAGCAATCTCTCATTTGACAACCACGTGGCCAAAGTGGTTAGAAAGACATTTTATATAGCCCACCTAATCATGAAGGGATTCACATCTAGATCAGGGAGGTCATCGTGCCTCTTTACTCATCCCTCATCAGGCCCATAATTGAGTACAATGCCCCTTTGGGATGTACCTTACCAGACACCTGCAGCAACTGGAAAGACCCCAAAAGTACCTCACCAAGAGGATCAAAGGGCTCAAACAGATGCCATATGCTGCCCGGTTAAAGAAACTCCAGCTCTACTCAGTGGCATACTGCCTGCTCAGAGGCGATCTGTGCCTGGCGTATAAAGCCATGTCCAACCCGGAATTAATGGACATGCTGCACCTCAGAAAATCCAAATCCCATCAAGCTACGCGCTCGAGAGACTTGAACCTCAGCACTGAAATAAATAGGACATGCTGGAGGGACAGATTCATAACCCAGAGGCTCCCTTCACTCTGGAATAAAATCCCAGTCCAGGTTAGGCAGAGTCCCTCATTGACTCTCTTCAAGAGGAATCTTGATGAGTGGATGGGAGATCATAGGTTTACCCCAGGTATCACTTCTTTGTCACTGTTAGACAGAGGCACAGTATACTAACCTCAAAAAAGGGCATAGCAAAATTAATTTAAAATGGGTGGCGAAAGCCAAACACACTCTGGCTAGGCTTATAAATGCCCTAGGGCAGATAGCCTAGTATGAACCTATGAACCTAAATACAGCACTTTGCTATAACACATACAGTCACATTGCTTTATTTTTCTCAGTGTGCCCTTTATTTTAATTTATTATATTCATTTTGCTCATTTAAGCCATTTTTATGCTCAATATACTTTTCTTGTGCTTGTTTTACTTTAAACATGCCCGACTTTGCCTTGAACACACTTGTTCGGCTTTAGCCATACTCGTTTTTGCTTTAGCCATACTCGTTTTTGCTTTAGACATACTCATTTTACTTTACAGTCAATTGTTTCATCAAATACTTTTATCTTAAACATTTTCTTTAGCTAAACTTTACATACTTTCTGCTTGCCTGATAATGTGGTTTGTGCCCTTGTAATTCCCCTTTATTGTCTTTCGCATCGAGTAAAAAGTTTGTTTTATTTCTCATTACCTTTGAGTCATTCTGGCTATGTTTGTGTGCTTTTCTCTTGATTTTACCTTCCCTGTCGTCTTTACATCTCATGGCTGGCAGTATTCTTCTCTCTTCTATCATAGTTCTGACTCCATGTCTATTTCGTGTTAGTACACGAATAAATGAGTCTTCTTGGGTTCTGTTCAAGCAGCTTTATTACATACAAAGACATTACTACTGTTGACTCAAACTTAAGTAACTTGTATATAATCAATGACTAAGACCATGCATGCTCACTCTCTATCTACTTCTACAGAATGCACTAAGTTGTGCAGGTGTGTGGGTTATATACGTGGACATACAGCCTAACATGTTTCTTAAAGATATAAGCACAGACACTTTACACACTGTTCTACAAAAAATAACTAGGTTCATTAAAAATACATTTAGTTTACAAACTCTACAAGACATCAAGGGATGTTTTGACAACAAAAATAGATATTACATGCATTATATACTCTTAATAGTGGGTTTCAGCGTCTTTGTTTAAGAAAAGATTTTAAATTGAATAGGATAAAGCTCCAGAATTCACCTTCTCCTTACAACTTTTGTATAATTCATAATATCTACTTCCTACAAATTCATAAATATTAATTTAATATTAAATACTTAAAAGCATGATTTTTACCTTGCTGGATCACATGCCTTGCTAAAGCATTATTCTCAGTCCTTTCAGATATAGTTGTTTAGATGTTCATATATCCTTTTTTTAACTGGTGGTTCATTTCCCTACACAGTGCTAAATATATCAACTTTTTTGGCCTCTTCACCTCATTTTTAGTAGCCTGGACCACAGTGCCCCACATCCACAACAGCTCTACCCCCATCCCTCTACCCCCAAGACTTACACTGGTGTTGCTGGGGCTGGTCATGTATCTTAAGGGCATCCTGGGACTTGTCCATCTGTACTTTCATTTTGTGTTTTTATTATTTTATATGCCTGTCCACTTTCACTTTTCCCACCACCTAAGATTGTTGATTACATCCACAGGCAACTCCACTGTTTGGACCACACCTTCCGTTAGGGAGCATCATCAGTTTGCAACCCCTCAAGTGGACATGCCCATCCCTCCCTGCCTCTCCATCAGTCACCTGAGCCATTAATTGAACCAGGGTTGGGTGGGCCATAGTCAGGGCTTTATCCTTGCAGGCCACTGGAGTGAATCCATTCTATCAGAATAATGTCTGTTATGCTGCCTTTTATAACTTAACTGGCATTTTAATTGTTTTTATTTTTGAATCCGAAATGTATGTATGATTTTCTTTAAATCATTATTTGAACTTAAAATATTCCAAATTATCCCTAGTATAATCAGAATCATAGGTATCCTGATAAAATTTAAAGATAGATTCTTGTTTTTAGTTTATTTGTATTTATTGCCACACTTCTAGTTTTATATCTATCAGTGGCCATGTGATCTTTAAGAAGTAATTTAAATGAACAACTGGGAGTGGTTAATGATAACATTTTTACAGTATGAAGTTTAAATGAAAATGCATCTGTATATTTGCGTACTTTTTACATTAAATAACTTATTTTATATTCTCCCAAAGAGGTGCATGGCGTTTGCTTAAATGTTGAGAAGTGAAAAATTATATTTGTAGAACTTCTTTTGGAAGAACTAACATTTTTGATAGAGTGGACATAATTAAAATCTTAGCTTCTTAGCAAAGCAAAGAATGACTCCCACAACACTGTGCCATTATAAAAGTTTACTATGAATTTCATCTCCTAGTATGCAGAATACTATAGTAAGATACTGATGAAAAAGTGTATCACTGTACTCATGAATATTCTTGTTTAAAGGATTGGATAAGGCATGCAATGTCTGAGCACACTGCAAATGACTGAACTTTGAGTAAGGTCTGGCATTAAGAATCCCAAGCTCATGAATGTACTCTCACCCCCTTGCCTTCACACCTGCTTTGCAACCACAATAAAGGTATGCATATACTCTCATGTACATTAAAAATCTTACAGAATTAATATTAGATGTCACACAATATAGAACGTGACCATTCTATCCTGACAGAGGAGGACATCTGAAGTTGTTGTTGTGTCTTTCGGCATTTCCCAGTTAGGGGTCGCCACAGCGGAACTCCAGTCTGCTAATGATTGGCAGTAGATTTTTACGTGCCGAGCTGCCAGCCCTGACACACAACCTTCAATGAAGGTACACCCATTCACGTATGTCTCCACACAGAAGACGCTGTAGCTGAGAATCGAACAGGACAACGTCTTACTGTGAGGCGACTACGCTACCGCAGCACCACCAGAGGACATCTGAAGTAGTGAAGTAAATACTTGATGCTAACACAATCAATTATATTTGCAATAAATGTTAATATGTGTGAGACTTGTAAATGTTTAAATGTTCTAGAGCTAAGTTACCACAGATATGGAACTTAGTCGCCCCAATGTTAAGAAAATGCTAAGTGAGCAGTGGAGCTAAAATGAAGCTCAACCAAACACAAAGTGGCAAAAGATAAAAGTCCAAACGGTGCTTCAAACCACCATATTTTGAAAATGATAAAACATACAGTATATACAGGCAACCTCCTGATGATGACATTCAAACTTTAAAGTGTACTGACCATATGTGTAGGAGCATCGTGGCAGCTGACAAATTAAGTGCTGTGATGCATTTGTATGCTTCTCCATTATTTATTTAGGTTGATTTTTAATAAAAAGCTTCATAACATTTTATTAAACCATGGCCTAAATTAATTTATTATATTCCCTGGTGACATCCCTATAGGGATATCCAAAACTGTGCCACCAGACTTTATTGGACGCATCAACGCACACGCAAGGAGGTGCACGCATTAAAGTCTTTTGGCAAACTTCACACTTTTCCTGCATCGATGTTACTGAACACATCAGAGTGCGTGCATGGAAGTGTGTTCATTAAAGTCTAAGAATGCACTATACTCTTTCCCCTATGCTGATGTTACTAGTATACAGTTTACATTTTGTACTCACTGACAGGCAAGTAGGTTTAGTGGTATTTTAAACTTTTTTGATTCCCACATCTGGCAGATGGAAACATTTGTCATTATAGAGGAAAAGTGGTTTGGAGAATTCTGCACAATTTACCATGGTACAAAGGTAAGAAAAAACATGACCAATACACTTAAACATGACTAGTTCACTTATTCCTATGAATCGTCCACTGGGTGCAGCATTTTACAATTCATGTGTTTCATTCTTTTCCCCAAGGAAGGAAAACGACTGCATGACTTTGCCAAAACTCAAATGGTTACTTATACCATAAAGAACAACTTTTTAGCTTGAGATCACTGTTTCTTCTGCCTCAAACACAAACATCTAGACTGAGAGACCTTAACACCCTATAACCTTAGCTCCTGATCACAATTCACCCATCATTTATACACTACATGTACAACTGTAACATGCAAAGAACATTCTTTCTCCAAAATAATGGAATCCTTCCACATAGACATAAAAAAAAAAAAAAAAAAAAAAAAGGAAAACTCAACCTCCAGAACATTCCATAAAAACTTACTGAAGATCAGAACTATTTAAACAGGCTGAATGCAAATGTTTCTAGACTACAGACCAGCAAATAACCACCAATGCAATACATCACTTGAAACCCTCATCCTAAATTTAAATGGCACTGAACTCAAACTTGAAACTATATTATCCCAGAACACCACACTCCCTCACCTTCAGTTTGTTACACAATCCCATACCTATGCAGCTTTACCTTCCCATCCTATTGCCTTCCACTTCTTACCCAGTTCTTGCTTTCTACAGCCCACTCAAACTCTTTCCTTCTCATCCCACCTAGCACAAGATGTATCCTCCTCAGTTTAATCAGAACCACTACTAAAGAAAATGTGTTTTGTAAATACTCTACATAACAGTTACAATCTGTACTATTTAAATGCTTGCAACTTCCTGTTATTCACTATGTCTTGTTTAAGTGGCTATAAATCTCTGTATACACAGTGTATCACTATGTCTTGTTTAGTGGCTATAAATCTCTGTATACACAGTGTATCACTATGTCTTGTTTAGTGGCTATAAATCTCTGGATACACAGTGTATCACTATGTCTTGTTTAGTGGCTATAAATCTCTGTATACACAGTGTATCACTATGTCTTGTTTAGTGGCTATAAATCTCTGGATACACAGTGTATCACTATGTCTTGTTTAGTGGCTATAAATCTCTGTATACACAGTGTATCACTATGTCTTGTTTAGTGGCTATAAATCTCTGGATACACAGTGTATCACTATGTCTTGTTTAGTGGCTATAAATCTCTGTATACACAGTGTATCACTATGTCTTGTTTAGTGGCTATAAATCTCTGGATACACAGTGTATCACTATGTCTTGTTTAGTGGCTATAAATCTCTGGATACACAGTGTATTTTCTGACTGAGTCTGAAAATGGTCCACTTCCATTAGTAGTCTACTCCAGGCAAGAAATGTTTAAAATAAAATAACAAATGTATGCATTTTTTTAAATGAAACTACTAAAAAATATTACAATTTGTCAAATTAAGAACAACTAGTACTAAAGATCATAGTGAAGAATAATATAGAGGATTATGGCTGGGTCAACGATCATAACAGGCTTATTATGTGTTTGAGACATGGACACCGTAATAATGGGTTATAATCAGAGATCTAATAATTCTTTATAGTGCATGGTGCTTTATCTGCTCCATGTACTTACTTATTAAATAAAATAAAAGCGCTAAGCGTTTTGTTGGCTTTCAAAGCTGTAAAGACTGCACTCACACAGAAATAAGCTGGGAAGACAGTATGTGACCCGCAAAGGTTAACAATCCATTAATTGCCAGGTGGACTGTAATGCACAGAGTATAATCTACAATGTTTCTGCACTTCAGTCAGGTATTACTAATATGATCCACTTGTAACATGCTTGATTTGTACTAATGGTTTTTGATGGAAGATTATTCCCAGGGGCAGCTTACTGGAAATACCAGATATGTTATGGAGCCATGGCTGAGAACAAAAATCAGGAATCCACAGACTGTAGCAGACAGTAGATAGAACTATGCCCAATCACAAGCCTGGGTCATTGTGGAGCAAGTGTATGGGCTGCTGAAGCCAGACACTATGACCTTGGGACATGTACAAAGATTTTTTTCAGTACATGCTAAGTTACACAATATCATTTTGAGGAAAGAGAGGGGGTGTATGTAGAGGGAACATCTGCCACAACACCAGTCAGTGGAGTGCAAGATTGGTGAGGAAGCAATATGCCATGGCACAGGTCAAGAGGAAGCATCTGGCTATAGTTATGGGCTAGTATAACGCATATACATTACAGTAAAAGTGATGCATGCAAATTTCTTCCAAAGTATGCTTACCCATAGGCAGACTGGCCATGTTGTGCATCAGACATAGACAACCCAAGTAAAAAATACAGATTGCAGGGCACAAATATCATTTGCACAGGTGGGGTGGAAACACAAGTGTGCAGTGTCTTCCACAGAGAAACGTGTGTATGCTGTTTCAACTGGAATATACTTTGTGCAGTGCATATATGAGATGAGTTGGGAAGTAGGCTAATGTAAAATGCTTTGGGAGGGGGGCAATTGTCACTGGGTGTGTGCCTATGTGTGTGGGGCTGGATCCAGAAGTGGATTGTGCATGTCTCTGCTAGGATACAGCCTCAACAGATGTTGAATCACTGTGATGGAATCTTAAGGACAAGTCTGGGTCACCGACAAAAGAAATTAAGACACCCTGTGCATGTCTTTTTCCATCAGGGCTGCTTCCCCATAGAGTGTTACAGGCAATACCAAGTTCTTGCCTAGAGCTAGGTGGGCTGTGTGACTGAAGAAATGGCTTTACCAGACGTGGTACCCCTGCACAGATGTCCTCATTGATCCATTCACTCCTGCGCACTAGATGTTGGAATTGGTGGCACCAGGTGCTTAATCTAGGCCTCCAATATTCACAACAAGCATCAAAACTTTATCTACATATGAAGTGGCTACAGGACAAGTTCCTAACATATCTTCTGAGCAACAGAGGGCCTTTGTAGTGCCAGCAGTTGATGTAACATGTATAGGATGTCACACATATGAGATGTGCAATTCCTCAGATCATCACATATGCCTTATAAAACATGCAACATATCTGTAAAGTTTGGGGTGTTGCTTCTGTCTTCTGTGTCGATGATGGTCTTGCACAGTATGCGCAGTAGTAGTGTTGCAGACAGTGAGACAGCTAGTTTGGGTGTGGTTGGTACCCATGGCATTTATGAACACTAGAAGGCCAACCACCCAATCTTGTCCATGCCCAGTGGAGCTTGAGGTATGCTACACAGGAAGATATAGCTTCCCACCCAAATATTTCAGCACCGTCCTGCTCCTCACTGACAGTATGAGCTTCTTCTGGGGGGTTCCACAGATGCCATCTCCATGAACTGGGAAGGGGGTCTGGATTTTGCACTGCCTTTAGCCAAAACATACATACACACACATTCTGGGGTCCTGATTGTGATAGCTGGTCATCAGTTGATCACAGTCAGACTTAACCTCAGCATCATATAGTGGAATATTCATGGTGTGGAGCCCAACGGCTCTTCATTTGTGAATGCACCAAAGTGAAATACTCACAATAATTAAGATCCATTGCCTTTTATTTATTCGCAGTGCAGAAATAATAATTACAGGAAATAGTGGTGGTACATTACCTTGAAAGACAGATCTTACCTTGTATAAGAAACTCCTGCAGTTTGAAACTTAATGATCTTACATAACAATTCAGCTATATGCACTTGCCTACTGTCACACACCTGGGGCAACTCCAGTGATGACTGTAAAAGTACTATACAGTCCCACACCAAGGTCCAGTATATCACCATGGGATAAGGATGCTAAGATTCCCTATACAGATGCAGAGAGGTAAGGAATTCCATCATCTTAGTTAACAGTGCTCTGGCTGCTACTGCCCTCACAGGCAAGGCAGGCGGACATTTCTGTGCTTTGCCGATTATGTTGGTGGCCCAGCAGTGGAGTTGTCTGCAGTTCTTGCCTTGGCCACATCTCATTTATGACATCTTGCAATGCACAGTCATGGTAGGACCAGCCAGATGCTTCCTGGCTGAACATCCTTTGGCTGTAGTGAAGGAGGACCTGCAGCATGATCTTATTCTCTGAATGGGAGAACTTGAATTTCCCGGTCTTTCTCTCACTGTTCATTATGCTCTGTGGTGAACAAAATACACTTTTTGAGTACACTGAAAGGGACAGCACTGAAATGCTGCACCCTCTGCACATGACTATTCATACTGTCTAAGGTAGAAGTCTGTAAATGTTTGTTTCAGTTATGCGTACTGGTCTAAAATCATCACGGTTACAAGCAGTACCACTGCTTCCACCTTCCAGCCCACCAAAGCAAGAAACAAGCAGTCCTGTAATACTGTATTCAGCACACATGTGCTGTGCTTCAGACATCCTGTCTGGTGGACCCCAACCATAAATAAACTATACAATGAAGGAGGAAGCTACTACATGATAGAGGAAAATCCCAAAAGGAAGGCATCTCTGATCAGTATTAGCAAAAACTCTGGGCACTCATAAAATTGTCTAAGGCCAGCTTCAAGAGAAAAATTGCACAGGACACTAAGGATAATCACAAGGCTTTCTTTAGTTATGTTAGGAACCTGGGTGGGAATTCCCAGATATGCTCAGAATTAGTCCAAAATGACAAAAAATACACCGAACCCACAGACATTGCCAACATCCTAGCTGACAGGTTCAGCACAAACTTCTCCCCCCCTCCCCACCAAAAGGGCAAATATCTATCCCAGCAGAGTGCTGCCCCCCTGACATCTCAGATGCTCAGGTAAGAGCTGCCCTCTCCAAAGCAAAAAACACAGCATCAATGGGAAAAGAAGGTGTCCCGGGCTGCGTCCTACATGAACTCCAAGAAGAGCTAAACCCAAACATAAAACTACTGCTCAATCTCAGTCTTACTACAGGATATGTACCCAAAGAGTGGCGTACAGCAACAGTGGTCCCTCTCCACAAAGGTGGAGCCTCAACGGATCCTGGAAACTATCGCCCCATAAGCCTGATTAGCTTGGTCTGCAAAGCTATGGAAAGGATCATCATGGACCTCATAAATAAAGATATTGGGGACCTACAGACACTGGATCCTACCCAGTTCGGCTTTGTTAAGGGCAGATCCTGCCTCTGAAACCTGGTTGATTTCTTTGAAACAGTCACCAAGGCCATTGACGAGGGGAAGGTGGTCCACACAGCCTACCTGGACCTCACAAAAACCTTCGATACAATACCCCACTCAAGCATTATAGATAAGCTCACCAGCTTAAATATAAACCCCTATGTCACTAGATGGGTTGCAAACTGGCTCAAGGACAGAACCCACATGGTTAGAATTGCTGGAGCCATGTCAGACTCCAAACCAGTTAGAAGTGGCATCCCACAAGGCTCAGTCCTGGGACCTCTCTTGTTCGGCATATATTTCTCAGAGGTACAGGCCAACAGGGAAGGACTGTGGCTGACCAAGTTCACAGATGACTGCAAACTGGGCGCCATAATCGACTCTCCAGCCGACACAAGCATCCTCCAAAAGGGCCTCATAGAAACAGACAACTGGTGCCAGAGCCATGGCCTCAAGCTAAACGCCAAAAAGTGTATAGTCATCCCCTTTGGCAAAAACAAAGTGCCCACAAATTACCACATAGGTGGTAATCCATTAAGTACAGAAGAAGTAATTAGGGACCTGGGGACTCAAGTTGATAGCAATCTCTCATTTGACAACCACGTGGCCAAAGTGGTTAGAAAAACATTTTATATAGCCCACCTAATCATGAAAGGATTCACATCTAGATCAGGGAGGTCATCGTGCCTCTTTACTCATCCCTCATCAGGCCCATAATTGAGTACAATGCCCTTTTGGGATGTACCTTACCAGACACCTGCAGCAACTGGAAAGACCCCAAAAGTACCTCACCAAGAGGATCAAAGGGCTCAAACAGATGCCATATGATGCCCGGTTAAAGAAACTCCAGCTCTACTCAGTGGCATACTGCCTGCTCAGAGGCGATCTGTGCCTGACGATAAAGCCATGTCCAACCCGGAATTAATGGACATGCTGCACCTCAGAAAATCCAAATCCCATCAAGCTACGCTCGAGAGACTTGAACCTCAGCACTGAAATAAATAGGACATGCTGGAGGGACAGATTCATAACCCAGAGGCTCCCTTCACTCTGGAATAAAATCCCAGTCCAGGTTAGGCAGAGTCCCTCATTGACTCTCTTCAAGAGGAATCTTGATGAGTGGATGGGAGATCATAGGTTTACCCCGGGTATCACTTCTGTGTCACTGTTAGACAGAGGCACAGTATACTAACCTCAAAAAAGGGCATAGCAAAATTAATTTAAAATGGGTGGCGAAAGCCAAACACACTCTGGCTAGGCTTATAAATGCCCTAGGTCAGATAGCCTAGTATGAACCTATGAACCTAAATACAGCACTTTCCTATAACACATACAGTCACATTGCTTTATTTTTCTCAGTGTGCCCTTTATTTTAATTTATTATATTCATTTTGCTCATTTAAGCCATTTTTATGCTCAATATACTTTTGTTGTGCTTGTTTTACTCTAAACATGCCCGACTTTGCCTTGAACACACTTGTTCGGCTTTAGCCATACTCGTTTTTGCTTTAGCCATACTCGTTTTTGATTTAGACATACTCGTTTTACTTTACAGTCAATTGTTTCATCAAATACTTTTATCTTAAACATTTTCTTTAGTTAAACTTTACATACTTTCTGCTTGCCTGATAATGTGGTTTGTGCCCTTGTAATGCCCCTTTATTGTCTTTCGCATCGAGTAAAAAGTTTGTTTTATTTCTCATTACCTTTGAGTCTTTCTGGCTATGTTTGTGTGCTTTTCTCTCGATTTTACCTTCCCTGTCGTCTTTACATCTCATGGCTGGGAGTATTCTTCTCTCTTCTATCATAGTTCTGACTCCATGTCTATTTCGTCTTAGTACACGAATAAATGAGTCTTCTTGGGTTCTGTTCAAGCAGCTTTATTACATACAAAGACATTACTACTGTTGACTCAAACTTAAGTAACTTGTACATAATCAATGACTAAGACCATGCATGCTCACTCTCTATCTACTTCTACAGAATGCACTAAGTTGTGCAGGTGTGTGGGTTATATACGTGGACATACAGCCTAACATGTTTCTTAAAGATATAAGCACACACACTTTACACACTGTTCTACAAAAAATAACTAGGTTCATTAAAAATACATTTAGTTTACAAACTCTACAAGACATCAAGGGATGTTTTGACAACAAAAATAGATATTACATGCATTATATACTCTTAATAGTGGGTTTCAGCGTCTTTGTTTAAGAAAAGATTTTAAATTGAATAGGATAAAGCTCCAGAATTCACCTTCTCCTTACAACTTTTGTATAATTCATAATATCTACTTCCTACAAATTCATAAATATTAATTTAATATTAAATACTTAAAAGCATGATTTTACCTTGCTGGATCACATGCCTTGCTAAAGCATTATTCTCAGTCCTTTCAGATATAGTTGTTTAGATGTTCATATATCCTTTTTTTTAACTGGTGGTTCATTTCCCTACACAGTGCTAAATATATCAACTTTTTTGGCCTCTTCACCTCATTTTTAGTAGCCTGGACCACAGTGCCCCACATCCACAACAGCTCTACCCCCATCCCTCTACCCCCAAGACTTACACTGGTGTTGCTGGGGCTGGTCATGTATCTTAAGGGCATCCTGGGACTTGTCCATCTGTGCTTTCATTTTGTGTTTTTATTATTTTATATGCCTGTCCACTTTCACTTTTCCCACCACCTAAGATTGTTGATTACATCCACAGGCAACTCCACTGTTTGGACCACACCTTCCGTTAGGGAGCATCATCAGTTTGCAACCCCTCAAGTGGACATGCCCATCCCTCCCTGCCTCTCCATCAGTCACCTGAGCCATTAATTGAACCAGGGTTGGGTGGGCCATAGTCAGGGCTTTATCCTTGCAGGCCACTGGAGTGAATCCATTCTATCAGAATAATGTCTGTTATGCTGCCTTTTATAACTTAACTGGCATTTTAATTGTTTTTATTTCTGAATCCGAAATGTATTGGTGCCACCTATGATTTTCTTTAAATCATTATTTGAACTTAAAATATTCCAAATTGTCCCTAGTATAATCAGAATCATAGGTATCCTGATAAAATTTAAAGATAGATTCTTGTTTTTAGTTTATTTGTATTTATTGCCACACTTCTAGTTTTATATCTATCAGTGGCCATGTGATTTTTAAGAAGTAATTTAAATGAACAACTGGGAGTGGTTAATGATAACATTTTTACAGTATGAAGTTTAAATGAAAATGCATCTGTATATTTGCGTACTTTTTACATTAAATAACTTATTTTATATTCTCCCAAAGAGGTGCATGGCATTTGCTTAAATGTTGAGAAGTGAAAAATTATATTTGTAGGAACTTCTTTTGGAAGAACTAACATTTTTGATAGAGTGGACAGAATTAAAATCTTAGCTTCTTAGCAAAGCAAAGAATGACTCCCACAACACTGTGCCATTATAAAAGTTAACTATGAATTTCATCTCCTAGTATGCAGAATACTATAGTAAGATACTGATGAAAAAGTGTATCACTGTACTCATGAATGTTCTTGTTTAAAGCATTGGATAAGGCATGCAATGTCTGAGCACACTGCAAATGACTGAACTTTGAGTAAGGTCTGGCATTAAGAATCCCAAGCTCATGAATGTACTCTCACCCCCTTGCCTTCACACCTGCTTTGCAACCACAATAAAGGTATGCATATACTCTCATGTACATTAAAAATCTTACAGAATTAATATTAGATGTCACACAATATAGAACGTGACCATTCTATCCTGACAGAGGAGGACATCTAAAGTTGTTGTTGTGTCTTTCGGCTTTTCCCAGTTAGGGGTCGCCACAGCGGAACTCCGGTCTGCTAATGATTGGCAGTAGATTTTTACATGCCGAGCTGCCAGCCCTGACGCACAACCTTCAATGAAGGTACACCCATTCATGTATGTCTCCACACAGAAGACGCTGTAGCTGAGAATCAAACAGGACAATGTCTTACTGTGAGGCGACTACGCTACCGCAGCACCACCAGAGGACATCTGAAGTAGTGAAGTAAATACTTGATGCTAACACAATCAATTATATTTGCAATAAATGTTAATATGTGTGAGACTTGTAAATGTTTAAATGTTCTAGAGCTAAGTTACCACAGATATGGAACTTAGTCGTCCCAATGTTAAGAAAATGCTAAGTGAGCAGTGGAGCTAAAATGAAGCTCAACCAAACACAAAGTGGCAAAAGATAAAAGTCCAAAGGGTGCTTCAAACCACCATATTTTGAAAATGATAAAACATACAGTATATACAGGCAACCTCCTGATGATGACATTCAAACTTTAAAGTGTACTGACCATATGTGTAGGAGCATCGTGGCAGCTGACAAATTAAGTGCTGTGATGCATTTGTATGCTTCTCCATTATTTATTTAGGTTGATTTTTAATAAAAAGCTTCATAACATTTTATTAAACCATGGCCTAAATTAATTTATTATATTCCCTGGTGACATCCCTATAGGGATATCCAAAACTGTGCCACCAGACTTTATTGGACGCATCAACGCACACGCAAGGAGGTGCACCCATTAAAGTCTTTTGGCAAACTTCACACTTTTCCTGCATCGATGTTACTGAACACATCAGAGTGCGTGCATGGAAGTGTGTTCATTAAAGTCTAAGAATGCACTATACTCTTTCCCCTATGCTGATGTTACTAGTATACAGTTTACATTTTGTACTCACTGACAGGCAAGTAGGTTTAGTGGTATTTTAAACTTTTTTGATTCCCACATCTGGCAGATGGAAACATTTGTCATTATAGAGGAAAAGTGGTTTGACGAATTCCGCACAATTTACCATGGTACAAAGGTAAGAAAAAACATGACCAATACACTTAAACATGACTAGTTCACTTATTCCTATGAATCGTCCACTGAGTGCAGCATTTTACAATTCATGTGTTTCATTCTTTTCCCCAAGGAAGGAAAACTACTGCATGACTTTGCCAAAACTCAAATGGTTACTTATACCATAAGGAACAACTTTTTAGCTTGAGATCACTGTTTCTTCTGCCTCAAACACAAACATCTAGACTGAGAGACCTTAACACCCTATAACCTTAGCTCCTGATCACAATTCACCCATCATTTATACACTACATGTACAACTGTAACATGCAAAGAACATTCTTTCTCCAAAATAATGGAATCCTTCCACATAGACATAAAAAAAAAAAAAAAAAAAGGAAAACAACCTCCAGAACATTCCATAAAAACTTACTGAAGATCAGAACTATTTAAACAGGCCGAATGCAAATGTTTCTAGACTACAGACCAGCAAATAACCACCAATGCAATACATCACTTGAAACCCTCATCCTAAATTTAAATGGCACTGAACTCAAACTGGAAACTATATTATCCCAGAGCACCACACTCCCTCACCTTCAGTTTGTTACACAATCCCATACCTATGCAGCTTTACCTTCCCATCCTATTGCCTTCCACTTCTTACCCAGTTCTTGCTTTCTACAGCCCACTCAAACTCTTTCCTTCTCATCCCACCTAGCACAAGATGTATCCTCCTCAGTTTAATCAGAACCACTAATAAAGAAAATGTGTTTTGTAAATACTCTACATAACAGTTACAATCTGTACTATTTAAATGCTTGCAACTTCCTGTTATTCACTATGTCTTGTTTATGGCTATAAATCTCTGTATACACAGTGTATCACTATGTCTTGTTTAGTGGCTATAAATCTCTGGATACACAGTGTATCACTATGTCTTGTTTAGTGGCTATAAATCTCTGTATACACAGTGTATCACTATGTCTTGTTTAGTGGCTATAAATCTCTGGATACACAGTGTATCACTATGTCTTGTTTAGTGGCTATAAATCTCTGTATACACAGTGTATCACTATGTCTTGTTTAGTGGCTATAAATCTCTGGATACACAGTGTATCACTATGTCTTGTTTAGTGGCTATAAATCTCTGTATACACAGTGTATCACTATGTCTTGTTTAGTGGCTATAAATCTCTGGATACACAGTGTATCACTATGTCTTGTTTAGTGGCTATAAATCTCTGGATACACAGTGTATTTTCTGACTGAGTCTGAAAATGGTCCACTTCCATTAGTAGTCTACTCCAGGCAAGAAATGTTTAAAATAAAATAACAAATGTATGCATTTTTTTAAATGAAACTACTAAAAAATATTACAATTTGTCAAATTAAGAACAACTAGTACTAAAGATCATAGTGAAGAATAATATAGAGGATTATGGCTGGGTCAACGATCATAACAGGCTTATTATGTGTTTGAGACATGGACACCGTAATAATGGGTTATAATCAGAGATCTAATAATTCTTTATAGTGCATGGTGCTTTATCTGCTCCATGTACTTACTTATTAAATAAAATAAAAGCGCTAAGCGTTTTGTTGGCTTTCAAAGCTGTAAAGATTGCACTCACACAGAAATAAGCTGGGAAGACAGTATGTGACCCGCAAAGGTTAACAATCCATTAATTGCCAGGTGGACTGTAATGCACAGAGTATAATCTACAATGTTTCTGCACTTCAGTCAGGTATTACTAATATGATCCACTTGTAACATGCTTGATTTGTACTAATGGTTTTTGATGGAAGATTATTCCCAGGGGCAGCTTACTGGAAATACCAGATATGTTATGGAGCCATGGCTGAGAACAAAAATCAGGAATCCACAGACTGTAGCAGACAGTGGATAGAACTATGCCCAATCACAAGCCTGGGTCATTGTGGAGCAAGTGTATGGGCTGCTGAAGCCAGACACTATGACCTTGGGACATGTACAAAGATTTTTTTCAGTACATGCAAAGTTACACAATATCATTTTGAGGAAAGAGAGGGGGTGTATGTAGAGGGAACATCTGCCACAACACCAGTCAGTGGAGTGCAAGATTGGTGAGGAAGCAATATGCCATGGCACAGGTCAAGAGGAAGCATCTGGCTATAGTTATGGGCTAGTATAACGCATATACATTACAGTAAAAGTGATGCATGCAAATTTCTTCCAAAGTATGCTTACCCATAGGCAGACTGGCCATGTTGTGCATCAGACATAGACAACCCAAGTAAAAAATACAGATTGCAGGGCACAAATATCATTTGCACAGGTGGGGTGGAAACACAAGTGTGCAGTGTCTTCCACAGAGAAACGTGTGTATGCTGTTTCAACTGGAATATACTTTGTGCAGTGCATATATGAGATGAGTTGGGAAGTAGGCTAATGTAAAATGCTTTGGGAGGGGGGCAATTGTCACTGGGTGTGTGCCTATGTGTGTGGGGCTGGATCCAGAAGTGGATTGTGCATGTCTCTGCTAGGATACAGCCTCAACAGATGTTGAATCACTGTGATGGAATCTTAAGGACAAGTCTGGGTCACCGACAAAAGAAATTAAGACACCCTGTGCATGTCTTTTTCCATCAGGGCTGCTTCCCCATAGAGTGTTACAGGCAATACCAAGTTCTTGCCTAGAGCTAGGTGGGCTGTGTGACTGAAGAAATGGCTTTACCAGATGTGGTACCCCTGCACAGATGTCCTCATTGATCCATTCACTCCTGCGCACTAGATGTTGGAATTGGTGGCACCAGGTGCTTAATCTAGGCCTCCAATATTCACAACAAGCATCAAAACTTTATCTACATATGAAGTGGCTACAGGACAAGTTCCTAACATATCTTCTGAGCAACAGAGGGCCTTTGTAGTGCCAGCAGTTGATGTAACATGTATAGGATGTCACACATATGAGATGTGCAATTCCTCAGATCATCACATATGCCTTATAAAACATGCAACATATCTGTAAAGTTTGGGGTGTTGCTTCTGTCTTCTGTGTCGATGATGATCTTGCACAGTATGCGCAGTAGCAGTGTTGCAGACAGTGAGACAGCTAGTTTGGGTGTGGTTGGTACCCATGGCATTTATGAACACTAGAAGGCCAACCACCCAATCTTGTCCATGCCCAGTGGAGCTTGAGGTATGCTACACAGGAAGATATAGCTTCCCACCCAAATATTTCAGCACCGTCCTGCTCCTCACTGACAGTATGAGCTTCTTCTGGGGGGTTCCACAGATGCCATCTCCATGAACTGGGAAGGGGGTCTGGATTTTGCACTGCCTTTAGCCAAAACATACACACACATTCTGGGGTCCTGATTGTGATAGCTGGTCATCAGTTGATCACAGTCAGACTTAACCTCAGCATCATATAGTGGAATATTCATGGTGTGGAGCCCAACGGCTCTTCATTTGTGAATGCACCAAAGTGAAATACTCACAATAATTAAGATCCATTGCCTTTTATTTATTCGCAGTGCAGAAATAATAATTACAGGAAATAGTGGTGGTACATTACCTTGAAAGACAGATCTTACCTTGTATAAGAAACTCCTGCAGTTTGAAACTTAATGATCTTACATAACAATTCAGCTATATGCACTTGCCTACTGTCACACACCTGGGGCAACTCCAGTGATGACTGTAAAAGTACTATACAGTCCCACACCAAGGTCCAGCATATCACCATGGGATAGGGATGCTAAGATTCCCTATACAGATGCAGAGAGGTAAGGAATTCCATCATCTTAGTTAACAGTGCTCTGGCTGCTACTGCCCTCACAGGCAAGGCAGGCGGACATTTCTGTGCTTTGCCGATTATGTTGGTGGCCCAGCAGTGGAATTGTCTGCAGTTCTTGCCTTGGCCACATCTCATTTATGACATCTTGCAATGCACAGTCATGGTAGGACCAGCCAGATGCTTCCTGGCTGAACATCCTTTGGCTGTAGTGAAGGAGGACCTGCAGCATGATCTTATTCTCTGAATGGGAGAACTTGAATTTCCCGGTCTTAATCTCACTGTTCATTATGCTCTGTGGTGAACAAAATACACTTTTTGAGTACACTGAAAGGGACAGCACTGAAATGCTGCACCCTCTGCACATGACTATTCATACTGTCTAAGGTAGAAGTCTGTAAATGTTTGTTTCAGTTATGCGTACTGGTCTAAAATCATCATGGTTACAAGCAGTACCACTGCTTCCACCTTCCAGCCCACCAAAGCAAGAAACAAGCAGTCCTGTAATACTGTATTCAGCACACATGTGCTGTGCTTCAGTAACATATCATGTTACTCTAAAAGGTATCCAACCACTCACTTATCCCTACAAACATTCACAGAACCAGTGACTGCAAATATTCACCTTTATTGTTAAAAAAAAAAAAAAAAACAGAGTGTAACTTCATCTCCCTAGTGCTGTGTGAATTCACCCCTGCCCCCCCTCAAGCAAAAATAATTATATTTCATTTGCTCACACAATTCTAGCACAGCATACAGACTTCAATGAATGGGTCACCAAACACAGTTTAGGCATGCCTTTCCTCTACCACTTGTACAAAAACTGGGGAAAAAAGAGATACTTTAGAGCTATACAGTTAAGGCTCAAATACATAATACAACAGGAAACTTCAAAAAAAAAAAAATAATAATAATGTGCAACATCCACAGCTTGTTTTTCAGTATATTGTGCACATCTTACAACTCCCTTTTTCTGAAGCAAAAATAAATGACCTTGTGCTAGAATTTTGCAATACGGTTGATTAAAATCTACAGATTTTATAGTCTCTCTGATAATGTGCTTACATTTTTCAAAAATTTTTGTCACACTGTTTTTTGAATGTGTTTAAGAATAGTATCCCACATTCTGACTGTAAGTGGGAAGAACTGTGTGTTATTTGGTATTATACAACGACCCCCCAATTAAATATTAAAAAATGTGCACGCTGATTGGTCAGTGTGCACGTTGTAAATCAGAGTCGCCCGGACTTTTTCCATTACTATAAATCTTTTTTCACACTGTTTCGCTATGTTAAATGAGTTTAACATAGCGAGACAGCTTTAAAAAAAGCAACAGAGATTCTCCGTTGCTTTTTTAAAGCTGTTTCGCTATGTTAAACTCCTTTAACATAGTGAGACAGTTTGTAAAAAGCAACGGAGATCTTGCTTTCTCCGTTGCTTTTGCCCACAGTTCTGATGTACAGTACTTTAAGTTACTAATTGTTGCAAATTGTTTCTGTAGGCTACACACTAAAGTGCGCTAGCCGATTTACAGCATTTATAGCATTTACTGTCTGTTTTTTTCCTTGTCTCTGTAATAAAACAAAAAAAAATCTCTTGTTTTCCTGCCTTACTGAACTAGAGTAGTCCAGTTTCAGAGTTGCTGATCCCTGGGCTTTGTTTTTAGTTCCTGTTACTGATTCATTGCCTTATTAGGGAGGAGGGAAGTTTCTTTGCTTACCAGTGGGAGTGGGAAGCACTGAGTAGCCTTTCTGTCCGATTTGGTGAAGTTTCAGCCAGAAACTAGTAGTCCATTGGTTGTTTTGGGCCAATTCCTAGCTCCTTTCAGCCCCTGCTATAAAACACGCTAAACACGTTTTCCAGCTTGTACCAACTCAGCACAGATCCTCGTGGTGGCCTGCAGAGTGATCCAAGCAGCAGAGAGCTAAAAGAGTGACTTTCTACCAGATATAAGTATTTTTGTGGCTTTCCCACTGTTATTTAAGCTAGCAACTGCATTTCGCCTGTTTTATTGCTACTTTAAGTGATTTCTGCATTTTACACTGTTTATTGCACTTTAAGTTACTAATTGTTGCAAATTGTTTCTGTAGGCTACACACTAAAGTGCGCTAGCCGATTTACAGCAATTACTGTCTGTTTTTTTCCTTGTCTCTGTAATAAAACAAAAAATCTCTTGTTTTCCCGCCTTACTGAACTAGAGTAGTCCAGTTTCAGAGTTGCTGATCCCTGGGCTTTGTTTTAGTTCCTGTTACTGATCCATTGCCTTATTAGGAAGGAGGGAAGTTTCTTTGCTTACCAGTGGGAGTGGGAAGCACTGAGCGGCCTTTTTGTCTGATTTGGTGAAGTTTCAGCCAGAAACTAGTAGTCCATTGGTCGTTTTGGGCCAATTCCTAGCTCCCTTCAGCCCCTGTTATAAAACACGCTTAAACGCCAGAAGCTGATTTAGCGCTGAGTTACCACTGTTGCACACAAGAGCAGCGGTTAAACAAGGTTAAACTATTTGGGCCATCTAAATTCCACTCTTCCAATTTTTCCTTAAAACTACCTTCCTCGAGCTGTACTGCTGATCTAACCAGCATATCCTATAACTGAAAAGTTCATCTCTACTTGATTCCCAAGTAGACTATTCTCTATCTGTAAAGCCTAGCACTTACTCCTACAGTACTTGCACCTTGATAAAGCACTCTTATTATAGATAGTACCCCACCAGCCTAAAACCCACTTCCCCGAGTCCTTTGAAAGTCTCTTTATCTACTACTTCTAGTATGTCGAGGATCAGTTGCTAGTGTCCTCTCCAGCTCAACTGGTGAACCTGGGAATATTGAGGCAATGTTACAACTGCCTCATGTACACAGACAATCCTCTCCTTCTCCCACAAAACACAAATACATGCGAGAGATGCAACTATACGGCCAAACTGGAGGCTGAGCTCTCTCAACATAGGACTGGCAAGACCAGACAGGAGGAGAAGGTAACCACACACAATACATACCCAGTCACACATGGTACCATCACAACTTCAAATCATACACATACTCACACAAAGACATACTGGAGGCTCTGATCAAAAATTTACCAAAACAGCAGAGGCCACCAAAGCAGACACCCAAACAACTACCACCTCACGACCCAACACATGCAACACATAGACCACACAGTCAGAGTGTCAAACAGTCACAGCCCTTAAGGCCAAACAAAATGCCAGACACACTTGTCATTGGTGATTCCATAGTCAGACACACTGACGCCCCGCCACCAGACTGAGTAAAGAGAAGGTCACAGTAAGCTGCCTGTCAGGCGCCAGAATCCGCCACATAACGCAAGCACTCAGGTCTCTCAACAGCAGGTACAAGTACGACTCAGTCATTGTCCACGCTGGTGTCAACGACCTGAGACGCACCTCCTTGGACTACATGAAAAGGGACATCTAGGAGCTCTCTGATTATGTAGCCCAGGCAGGTATGACCCTGACCTTGAGCAATATCCTACCTTCACCTAGAATGATGCCACAATACAGTGATAAGATGATCAGCTTTAATAATTGGCTTAAATTCTGGTGTCATTCAAAGGGGATCCAATGTCTGTCTGCCTGGGATGACATGCTGGACAAGCCACGCTGCTCAAGGGACGGCTTGCACCTGTCACCCTGGGCTCGGATATTGGCAAAGGCTCTTGCCACCCCATAGTGCCTTTTTAGGCAAGGCTCAAATTCTAAACCTACCACCCTAGAACACCAAAAGGAAAAAACTAAGGGTAATGCTGCTCAATGCCAGAAGTCTCAATCTCAAGATGCACGCACTCGAGGCCCTTCTCAATATGGAGAACATCGATGTCTGTGCTGTGACAGAAACCTGGTTCAAGGCTCCTGAGAGCACCCCAGCACTAACAGGTTTCACCTCATATCATGCTCCGCCCCAAAATCCTGACAACACCAAGAAAGGAGGGGGGGTGTCCATATTCATAAAGGACACCCACACCTCAAGGTTGGTGGCAACTCATGATGCATCGGAGACCATCCAGGTGCAATTAACCATAGGCAAGACTGCTCTGCAATTTGTAGCATGTTACAGGCCACCCTCTCAAACTCAGGAACCTCACATGGCCTTCCTGAAAACATTGAGGATAAATGTATCTCCAAACACCATCATACTAGGTGACTTTAACTACCCTAATATAGACTGGGAACACTACTCAAGCCCGAACACTCTAACCCAAAGATTCCTGGAGTTCATAAACTCAAATGCCATGGAACAACTAGTCACCATCTCCACAAGAGGAGAAAACATACTTGATCTCATCATCACGAACATGGGATCAAAATGTTCAACACCGAAGTATACCCTCACTGGTGAGATCAGATCATAAACTAATCTCGCTGGAGGTCCTCATCCCGCCCCACCTGAAACAAAAAGACCACAGTGAAAAACTTCTCAAAAGCCGATTTCACACTTCTAAAAACTAGTGTGGTCTCCTTTAAGGCCCCTGAGCCAGTGGTAAACATTACTCAAACCGCTGAATCACTTACAAATGCCTTCTACCAGCACCTACAGGACTGCATGGATCAGGCAATCCCAAACAAAACTAAGACTCTCTGTACCAAAGGCAAGCGTCCAGTCTGGTGGACCCCAGCCATAAACAAGCTCTACAACAAAAGGAGGAAGCTACTACAAGATAGAGCAAAATCCTTGAAAGGTAAGACACCTTTGATCATTATAAGTAAAAAACTAAGAGCTCTCATAAAATCATCCAAGGCAAATTTTGAGAGAAAAATCGCCAAGGACTCTAAAGAGAATCATAAGGCCTTCTTTAGCTATGTTAGAAACCTAGGAGGAAACTCCCAGATATGCTCAGAATTAGTTCAAAATGATGTGAAAATTACTGAACCTACACACATTGCCAACATACTGGCTGACAGGTTCAGTGCAAACTTCTCCCTCCCCCAAAAGGAGAGATATCTATTCCAGAGGATTGTAGCCCCCAAACATCTCCAACGCCCAGGTGAGAACTGCCCTCACTAAGGCAAAAACACAGCATCCATGGGACCGGATGGTGTCCCCGGCTGTGTGCTTCATGAACTCAATGAGGAATTAAACCCACAGTTAGGACAGCTGTTTAATCTTAGCCTCACCTCAGGATACGTACCCAAGGAGTGGCGCACGGCGACTGTGGTCCCACTTCATAAGGGCGGTGCCTCCACAGACCCTGGAAATTACCGCCCATTAGCTTGACAAGCCTTATCTGCAAAGCCATGGAGAGGATCATAATGGAACTCATAAATAAAGACATAGGAACTTGCAGACTTTGGATCCAACTCAGTTTGGCTTTGTCAAAGGCAGATCCTGCCTCTTAAACTTGGTTGACTTTTTCGAGACAGTCACCAAGGCCATTGATGAGGGAAAGGCAGTCCATACAGCCTACCTCGACCTGGCAAAGGCCTTCGACACAATACCCCACTCAGGTATCATCGAAAAACTCATCAGCTTGAATGTAAACCCATACATCACAAGATGGGTTGCAAACTGGCTAAGTGACAGAACCCACAGGGTCAGAGTTGCTGGAGCCATGTCAGACTCAAAGCCTGTCACAAGTGGTGTCCCACAGGGCTCAGTCCTGGGTCCACTCTTGTTCGGCATCTACTTTTCTGAAGTACAAGCAAACACAGGAGGGTTATGGCTGACAAAGTTTGCAGATGACTGCAAACTGGGCCATAGTCGAAAACACATCTGACACAGATATCCTCCAGAAGGGCCTCACAGAAATGGATAACTGGTGCCAGAGCCATGGCGTGAAGTTAAACGCCAAAAATGCATAGTCATACCCTTTGGGAAAACAAGGCTACCCCTAGCTACCATATAGGTGGTAATCCACTGAGCACAGAAAAAGAGATCTGGGGACCCAGGTTGACAGTAGCCTTTCGTTTGACACTCATGTTGCTAAAGTAGTTAAACCTTCTATATCACCCACCTGATCATGAAGGGATTCACATCTAGATCAAGGGAGGTCATCGTCCCCCTGTACTCATCACTTATTAGACCTATGATTGAGTACAATGCCCGCTCGAATGTATCTGACCAGACACCTGCTGCAGCTTGAAAGGCCCCAAAGTTCCTCACCAAAAGGATAAAGGGTCTCAAAATATGTCTTATGCTGCCCGACTGAAAGAACTCCAGCTCTATTCAGTCTCATACCGCTTGCTCAGAGGTGACCTGTGCCTGACATATAAGGCCATGTCAAACCCAGATTTGGTGAATATGCTTCACCTCAAAAATCTAGATCCCTCAGAACCACAAGGGCGCGAGACTTAAACCTTGACACGGTTATAAATAGAACGTGCTGGAGGGACAGATTCATCACCCAGAGACTCCCTATGCTGTGGAACAAAATCCCGGTACATGTGAGGCAGAGCACCTCTCTGGTCTTGTTCAAGAGGAATCTTGACCAATGGATGGGAGATTGCAGATATACCCCAGGGATTACTTCAGCGTCACTGCTTGACAGAGGCACAGCAAAATGATAGGCATAGTTTTTATTCAAACTAAAGGGGTGGCGAAAGCCACATAACTATGGGCTAGGCTTATAAATGCCCTTGGGCAGATAGCCTAGTATGAACCTATGAACCTATGAACCTATGAATCAGAACTGCCACAGAATACCAGACAGCTGCGGAAGGGCAGCAAGGAGGCATTATACAATGCCATTATTTAAGAAAAGTAATTTTTTTTTTCTTAAATAGTGTCATTGTATAATAGCAATAACCCACTTCTGTTGTCACACTGTTTTTTGAATGTGTTTCTGAATAGTATCCCACATTCTGACTGTAAGTGGGAAGAACTGTGTGTTATTTGGTATTATACAATGACCCCCCATTAAATATTCAAAAACGTGCACGCTGATTGATCAGCGTGCACGTTGTAAATCAGAGTCGCCCGGATTTTTTCCATTACTATAAATCTTTTTTCACACTGTTTCCCTATGTTAAACGAGTTTAATATAGTGAGACAGCTTTACAAAAAGCAACAGAGATTCTCTGTTGCTTTTTTAAAGCTGTCTCGCTATGTTAAACTCCTTTAACATAGTGAGACAGTTTGTAAAAAGCAACGGAGATCTTGCTTTCTCCGTTGCTTTTGCCCACAGTTCTGATGTACAGTACATCAGAACTGCCACAGAATACCAGACAGCTACGGAAGGGCAGCAAAGAGGCATTATACAATGCCATTATTTAAGAAAAGTAATTATTTTTTCTTAAACAGTGGCATTGTATAATAGCAATAACCATTCTGGGTGGGTAATGCTGGATTTACCCACGGTTGGCTTTGTTTGGCCACTCGGGCTTCACCCTCGTGACCAAACCATGCCAACCGTGGGTAAATCCAGCATTACCCACACCCAGGCATGGGTTATTTCTATATTCAAATATCTGAACTAGATGTTCAGAAGTTTAGCTGGTTGCCCCTACTTTTCAAGAGTCTCTGTCTCTATTTTCAATGTCTGCAGGTTGAGAGGTATGGTCATAACAGTGAATGGAAAATCCTGAAATGTCAAAATGCTGAAATTTTACAATGCTGAACTCAAAAACTATTTACTAATAGCTTATATGTAAAACAAGTCCAAAGCATATACTGTAAAGCAGTAGAAAATACTTTGTCAGCAAAACTTTTCAGTCCAAGCTGCTTTTATTCTTCCAACATACAAAAACACAGATTGAATGCTTTCATTCCCTGAAACTGTGGACTTCATCATATACCATACACTGTGCCATTACACAGCCAGTCAGCAAATTATCACTACTTGGTTATTAAAACTTGGAAATGTAGATAGATAGATAAACAGATGTATCTGGATATCAATATAACCATTTGTATATATAAATATATGACAAACATTATTCCCTTTTAAAGTTGCACTTTAAGTGGTACGTATCACATAAAGATTTTATGGAAAAATAGCCATCCAGAAATATTTGTCTAAAGATACCTAGTGGTATTTAGGAGGAGACAAGGGAAAGGGGGCTAGAGGGCTAGGGGGTAGGGGGAGGATAGAGGTCTTTGGACAACTACAGTTTAAAGTAAGTATGAGTTAATTTGAGTATGACAGGGTTAAGTTATGGAGATGTGTAGAGAAATGATCAGTAGGAAGTGAAGTAGGCAGGGGAGGAATTTTAAGCATTTTAAGGTTAGGTGGGGAGAGAGTTTCATTTTTTTTTTTTGCATGGAGACTGTTTAATGTTAATTTTCCATGTACAAGTGTCCACGAAGAGATAGGCCAGAATCACAGGTAGCCACTGAAAGATAAGAGAATTGAATGCATAGAGGACATTAAGGTAAAATGTTTGGGCAAGTGTGGGAGTTTTCTTTGGATGATTAGATGAGTAAGGTTAATTTTAAGTTGGTGATCTATGGATTGTAAGGTGATTAAGAGATTGGTATTAGGTAAAGCTGATGGCCACATGGGCAGATATAAATCTGGTGGTTTCTTGCATTGTTGTAGATGGTTTTAGCAGCAGCAGGAGTCTGGTTCACCTGTGCAGGCAGTGGTGTGCACTTGCTGTTCTTGCCTTTGATGATCTAGGTGCATTATGGTCTTGGTTTTTCTTGTATTGTGGGTATAAATGGCTGCCCTGTGAGATGAGCCCTTCTCATTGCTCAAAACATTATCATTCCACAAATGAGCTGCCTTGTGTGATGGTCCAGGCAGGACTCAATCCAAATACAGCTGGTGATAGATTATGTGATGAGACCCAGTCATGAATAGGGATGAGAGGGCTTCGTTTTATGGTGCTCCTTTGGAGGATTCTAGCTTGTCAGAACACTGCAGCTTCCAGGCAAATACAAAATGTGTGTGGCATGGGTATGAGGAAATATCTTGACGGTAATTGTTTGTTTAACCAGGTGCTGTGATTCCATAATGGGTCTAGGCATGTGCCAGATTAATGTATCAGAGGTTGACTACGATTATTACTTTTTCCAGCAGTATGCTACTTGCAGTTACTTCTCATTGGGCAAGCACAGATCATCAGTACTTAAGCTAGGAGCACATACATGCAAAAATAGTTATCAAGGGGTGCTGGTTGAGTAGCTGGAGGCCAGTGGAGTTAACAGCATGGCGAATACCATTACACAATGCAGGAATGGTGTTCATTTGGCCTTTGTCTGGGAGAGGCAGGGTGGCTTTTTTTTTTTTTGCAGCATAAAAACATAAATAAATGAAGATGCGAACAACTCAGATGGGTTACAATTTGGGATCATGGGCAGCATTTTGGCAGGGTGTCATGTGTTAAAAGTTCTTTATCTTGGTTCTGTGTGAGGTCTTATCAGCATCTTCTGAAAGGTAGCAGGCAGTGTAACTAAAATTGGCCAGTTGGTTGGAGTACTGCAATCTTTGGGTTGTGGCAGACCTTCTGGATGAAGAAAGTGAATGCATCAAAGGGTGTAGTTAGCTGGGGATGATATTAAGGAGAGTGTAGGGTCTCTGAAGAACAATAGCTGGGGAAATGTTTTGACAGGTAAGGGCATGTGTGTGTCCAGTCAGGATATTAAAGCTTTGAAGAGAAGCCAGACTGCTGTTGATTTAATCTGCCAGTATGATGTAAGAAAGCATGGTTAAATGAGTATGTTGCAAGGGCACTTTGCTAGTCTTCGTTATGGAAACAGTTGTGGAGCATTAATTTAGGTGAATAATTACAAACTAAGTATTAGATAATCATACGAGGGGGGCGGTGATAATAATCATACGAGGGGGGCGGTGATAATGCTCCCACATTGTTGGCTTGTTGTGTCAGAGACAGGGAGGGTCCTTGGGGAGTGAGAGTAGGTAATACAAAGAGTGCTGGGTGATATATATATATATTTATCTATTTATATAGGGGGTATAATGCTTGGTATTTAATCTATGTTCTTGTCTATCATAAATGGAGGTGAGTTTATTAGAACGTTGGGGTGCACACACAGTAGTTCCGGTGGTAGAGTTGTTCAAGGAAACAGACAACAACGGGGTTAGCTCCAACCCTTTGACAGCAGGCTAGATGCGAAGCTGGAGGAAGTGAAAACAGGTGGATCAGTAGACTGTGGCTACTGAAGGCAAGAGATCTAGGAAGGTGAGGGGAACAGCGAGGGCAGAGGCCATTGGAATGTTGATGGTGGAACCCCAGCCGTCTGCAGGTAACAGAGTGAATGTGCAATCTGAATTATTGAGTAAAGTTACAGGTTGGATAGGCTAGGTGAATTGTTACATGGTTTTGATGAGGTTAATTACAGTAGGTTGCAAGAATTATCGAGATTTGAAGAACAGGTACAAGATGTGAGGAGTCAGTTTGCAGTCATAGGTGCTGACAAAGGCTTAGCTGGTTTAAAGCCAGTGGTGGAGGATGTAATGAGGCAGGTAAATTAGGTTTTCAGGGTGAATGAGTCTCAGTCAGGTGTACAGCAGGGAAATGGTTGGCAACTCAACCATTTCTAGTTGGGGGATCTGGGGGGTTTATTACTCTACACATTACTATGGCAGTTAAGGGTAAGATTCGGAAAGAAGAATATGCTGATGTCGTTGACTTGATTGATGCTGATGAAGTGCAGTGTGTTATTGAGGCAGATGGTCAAACAAAAGATTTGTCGACATCTTTATTGGAGTTCAGAGCATGAACTTCGGACAACTGGACCCTAAATTTGTGTTATTTCATGGTGGTAGTTTTGGAGGAAATATCTGAAGTACTCCTGCTGCTAGCATACTTTCTCACTATCCATGAAGCTCAATGGTTGTGAGAGGGTGACACATTTGAGGAAAGCTGTTGATAAGGCATTGCAATGGGAGATGAGGCATGTGGATATTTGGTTAGCCAACATGTTGGATAGTGCAGGTGCCTTAAGAACGTAATGGAAGAAGTCAGTAGAGGAAACAGGGACATGCTGGTCCTTTAACTGTTGGGCAGGTGTGCTCGGCAAGTATGTCATTATGCTCATGTATGTGTTACTTGTGTAGGATCTCATGCAGCAGCAATGTGTTGGTATAAGGATGTGGGTCTTGGACAGACAACAGCACTTCTGCAAGACAAAGAAGGATATGTAGCCACTGCTTAGCCAATTGTCATGGCAGGGATACTTTTCGAGAGCAAAGAGGAAATCTGCCTTTTCAAGGAGCATCAGGAAAGCAGACCTTCCCATTGCTCATTAATGCGTTGGTTTAAACAGTGTTAGTTGAAGGTTTTCCAGATCAAGAGTAAGCACCTGAGTTGATAGAAAGATTTATGATGGGTTTTACTATTAAGTCTTTGGTGGGGGAGGGGGTGACAGAATATGTAGAAATTTGTAGTTGGTAAAAGGGAGGGAAGACATTTTACAAACGTTAATAGATAAGGAAGTTGTGTAGGAAAGCAATTGGGCCCCTTTGAAATTCCTCCATTTCAAAGATTTTAGCTATTTTTATTGGGCTTGGTGCCTATAAAGTCATCTGGTGAGTTCAGATTAATTCACCATTTATTGTTTTCTGAAGGGGAGGATCAGTTACTGATTACATTTCCAGAGCTGACACACAAGTTCAGTATGTGTCTATGGATGATGTAGTAAGGATTATTACTAATTTTGAGGGCTGTTGTTTAGTGAACTTGATATCAAAATTGCATTTCACTTGTTGCCAATTTGGCAGGTTGATTGACCATTGTTTGGGATGGTTTTGAATGGTAAGGCCATGCCTATTGGCTGTGCTGTTGCTTGTTCTATGTTTGAGAAGTTTAGTTCAGCATTACATTGGATTTGTCCAGTTTGGTAACAGCATGCTGTTAATCAAAGGGCAGTTTGTTACTCAGATGACTTTTTTGACAGCTGAGGGCCAGGATGGAGTGTTGGAAGGTTTGTGGATTCTTACGGCCATGTGTTCTAATTTGGGTGTTTTATTAGTAGCTGACAAGTTAGGGGGTCTGAGTAAAGTGTTGAATTTTTTTGGGTTTGATCTTGGAAGTGGCTCAAGGCCTTTTTTGTTTACCTCAGGACAAATTGTATGAGTTATAGGATAAGACCCAATGGGTTATGGAGTAGAAGGGGATGATCAAGAATAGGTAAGTGACAGAGTTACTAGGACTGTTGAATTTTGCTTGTAGGACCATTGAGCCGAGGAGAACATTTTTCAGTTGCCAATTGGTTAAAAGGGGGATGGAGCAAGCATCACTAGGTGAGAACCAATATGGTGGTTAAACAGGATTTGAGCTTATGGTCAGTTTTCCTTGATGGTTCTAATGGAGTTTCTTTATGGAAGAAACAGTGGGTAATACATAAGTTGTGTTTGTTCACGGACACTAGGGGCTCATTTTGACAGTGAAGGATGTTACATTTCTGGTGATTATGCTCATTTGGGTGGCCTCAGTTGTGTGGAGTAAAAAGCTGAGGAATAAGAGAGTAATATTTTTCTCAGATAACAAGGTGGTGGTGGTGGTGCACGTTTTGGCCAAGAAGACAGTTAGGTCTCATTTGGTATTGTTAGTTTTGAGGAAGTTGGTGTTGCAGAGCCTGCAAATTAAGTTAACTTTTTCACCAAGGCATGTGCTGGGTAAGGTGATTCTTATAGTTGATGGCATTTTTTGCTTTCAGTTTTGCAGGTTTCAGTTGCTGGTACCAGACATAAAGGTGGAACTGATAGTACTGATGTATGAGGGGCCAAACACTGGAAGTCCATAGACAGTTTGTTAATTCAGTGATCTTCTGCAGGGTCTACTTGGAGAGTATAATTCAGCATTCACTTCATTTTCATTATTCCCTTATCAGTTACCACTGAAGGATTGGAAGTGGTCAGTAGTTTTAGTAATGTGATATATAGAACATGGGTTATGCCAAAGGTGTTAGATTGCTTTAGCTGCTATTAGTGCAGCAGCTAGATTGGCAGGTTTGGAAAGTGTGATAAAAGCCTAGATTGAGAGTAGGATGTTGAATGCCTGGGAAAGGAGCAGGGTTAGGAAAGAGGATGACCATTTCCAGCGATGAACCAGATTCTTAGGGTGCTCTTGAGAAGTTTATTTTTGTGTAATGGAATTTGTTGAAACATATGCTTTGGGCAGCATTTATGGGGGGCTTTGTTGCGGAAGGAGGTATGTAGTGTAGATTCTGCTGTGATGATTTGGTTATGCTGTTTGATATGGAGCAGGTATGGTGTGGGCATCTGATAGTGCTGCCAAAGAATAGGGAACGGTTATGCCCAGTAGCATGGGAGAAACAACTGATGAGTTTCTATGGGCATGGCTAACAATTTTGTTTTTCAATCAACTAGTGATAAGTCAGTGTCAGCAGATCAGTTTCTTAAGATGGTGTGGAGGCCATAGTTAAGAATTTGAGGGAGGTAGGCATTCTGCACTCTCATTTTGAATGGGGGAGAGTGACTGATTTAGTTCATGAGGGCAAATAAGTTGAAGTGATCAAGAGAGCAGGGTGATGGTCATCTACAGCCTTTTTAAGTTAGATAAGATAATGATATAATGAGGAGGTTATTTATTTTTTACAGGAGAAAATGTCATCCTGAGGCATTCGTTTGTCTTTTGGGCAGTGAGGAGAGCAGTAGTAAGATCCGGAGGAAGCATGATTCATCTACTGAAGACTTTCATGGCATGGATTTAGAGGTTTAAGATGGCAGCAATGTTTTGATAAGTTTGATTTGATAAAGGCAGCATTGGGGATTCCCCATATTTTAGTCATTCACTTAGGTGGGGAATAATCTGGGATGGGTTCCCAAAAGGAAGAGGTTGTTGTCACGGATTGTTGGTGATTTGGTGAAGTTAAAACAGAAATGACTAGACATGTTGACAGTGTGGTCTGCGATTGTTCTGAGATTGGTTTGGAAGTAGGGTGATAAGTTTGTTGATTTGGAGAGGGCTACACATTTTCTTAATCACAGAGTAGGTAGGGCATTGTTTGTGATTAGTCATGGAGATGTCAATGATAGGGACATGTTCTGGTATTGGAAAGACATGGTGCATTTAAGTGAGATTTGCTTAGACTTGTTTAGCATACAGATTGCTTTGTTCCTACAGGACTTGGTAAAAAGTTTGTGGAAGGTGAAGGGGGGAGACAGCCTGCTATGTCAGACTGGTAGGTGGAGGAAGAGGGTTTCAACTTGAGACCATCTTTTATTCCCCCCTCCTTGTTTTATTATTAGTCATGGCAGTTTGGATAGGTCAGTAATGAGGTGAGTGGTGGTACGCTGCCTCACAAGCTGTGTGTGATCAGAGTGAGCTGAGGCATGTAACACTGCTTGTATTCAAATGAAGGTGAGCGGTTAATGCTGTCCATTAATGCTAATGTTATATTGCAATTTTATTGATGTATTACATGTCTATTTCCTGTTGCAATTAATTGTGGTATATACAATGATTATGTAAATAAACTGGTCACGATGGCATATTTGGTGTGTTTTATGTCTTTAGATGGGTTTGGACAAATGAATGTTCTGCCATGGTTCAAGCTTCATAGTTATGATACCTTTAGTGGTACTGGTTTTATTTAATGCTTTGCCCAACATTCAGCCAGCCAATGTCTCTGTATTTTTTTTTCATGTGCAGATGCCTGTATAGGTTGTGTTGTGGCCTGTCATCCACTTAAAATGTTCAAAAGTATTTAATTTGAGTATGCATAATAAAATAAGATTTTCAGTGTAGAAACACCCTTCTATTCTGTATATGTGATTAACTGAGGTACCATGGGTATGACTGCAGCCAGTAGACAGACTGGTTTATGTTAAAACACTGGAAACCATGCTCTCTGTTAAGAGCTGTAGGCTCCTAAGATGTCATGTTATGGAATTACTTCCTGCTCCCCAGACATACACGTGCAACAAGGGATATCCACTAACAGCTTTTATCCTTTTCCTGTCTGAGATTAGAGCACATATCTCCCTTACACTGTAGCACTTGTTTCATCAGTCCTCTTTATCCATTTTAACCAACCAGAAGGATATGAACAATCCAAAGGACGCCAAAGTTTATTGACGAAATGTTAAGCGCTTTCCTCTCTACTACAGAGACTTCCTCAGAACAAAGAAAAATCACAGTCACCCAACCATATTTAATACTCCCTTAATTAATCAATTATTTGTGGTCATTAAAATTAAAAGCAATACTCACAAAAATTGTACTAATGTTAAAAAACAAATACTTAAAACACATTTAAAAACATTACAAATGAATTTAAACACACTATTGTTAAACAAAACGCCACCACTGAATAGTTATACATATATATTTGTCTTAACTTTTACCACTTAAACTATCCTAGTAGTCTCATTAATGCCTAGATATCGAGAGGTGTTCATAAACAATTGCCATCTCAATTCCATTAGGTCTAAATGTAAATCTAAAATACCCCCCTTTTCATCTTTCATTAACTGCTGTAAAACCAAGAATTTGAAATGATGTGTTTGATTTTCCTTGGTGTGCCTAAATAAAGCACTTGTTAACCTACCATGTCTACTGTCCCCTAAATATTCACCTATTCTTATTTTTAATTTCCTACAAGTTTTCCCTATGTAGAAAATGGGACATTCTAGACACGGCCATATATATGACTCTATTGCTATTACAATTATAATGGCCTCTGATATTAATGACCCTCAGTTTCCATTATATATTGAAAAAAAGAACAAGAATTACATTTAAAATTCCCCACTTTTCTATTGGTGTTGAAAGTAGGTCTTATTCCCTCCAAGATGTTCTTGATGCACTTGTCTCTCCTAAAAACATGTTTCGGGTTCTTCCCTACCTTTGAACCTACACTGGCATCAAACTGCAGAATGTCCCAATTGTCATTTATCACACCAATAATGGAATTGGCCATCCCATTATATGTTAATACATAGGATAAATTGTACTGACCACCTTCCTTCATAAATCTACCACCCCTTGTGAACCCATGACCCAAGATAGGTCTATAAAGCCCTTGATTATGTTTGTAAATAACCTCTTCGGTGAGGTCCTCCAATAACCTGGATATCCCCTTTGCTTAAACATATGCATGATAAAATCCAATTCTGCTAGAAAGTCAACGTCAGAACTAACCATCCTGGCTGCTCGTATCAGCTGCCCTTTTACCACTCCCTTCTTTTGATGGTCTGGATGGCAGCTCCCATAATCAAGGTAAGAGTTAGAAAAAGTTGACTTTCTATGAATTTTGGTAACAAAACCCATTTGGGTACGATCAATTACCAATTCAACATCTAGGTATACAATTCTATCCCTGTTAAATTAATGTGTGCATTTGAAAAATTACACAGTTTCATTAAGATATGAAATAATCACCAGATTACTGGTACTGAAGGCAATGCACAATAACTCCTCAGCTTGGACAGTAAAGAATTTATTACTAAGCCAGCGATACAAATAAACTCCACCAAAATGCACAATATGCAGTTAAGCGCTTTCATCTGACAAATGCAGACTTCTTCAGAACTACAACAAGTGTTTCTTGATCAATTAAATATACTTTTAGGCGCCAAACAGCATTCCCATTGTAACTTTAAAGGTTTAAAGGTATATGCATCTCATTCATACATACATAACACTACATAACACTGACAACCCCTATGTCTACAGGTGTTAATGCATTTCTAAAAACATCCACCCATAAAATAAATACTAATAAAACCAAAAGTGAGTTTATAAAGGATTAGGAATAACATGTTGTCAGATACATACTACCTTTAAAGTTTCAATGGGAATGCTGTTTGGCACCTAAAAGTATATTTAATTGATCAAGGAACACTTGTTGTAGTTCTGAAGAAGTCTGCATTTGTCAGATGAAAGCGCTTAACTGCATATTGTGTATTTTGGTGGAGTTTATTTGTATACCTGACCGAGGAGTTATTGTGCATTGCCTTCAGTACCAGTAATCTGGTGATTGTTTCGTTGCAGCAGTTTTTATTTGTTTAAGATATGAAATAAATTCTTTCAAACTGTCCTCTGTACCTTTCCATATCAGGAACAAATCATCCAAAAAACGGGTATAATGAACAACATTGCCACTATACTAACTACTGAATACAAACTCCTGTTCCCAGTAGGACATAATGAGATTGGCAAAAATGGTGGCACAAGCGGCCCCCATTGCTACACCTTTGACTTGTTTATAATAAAGCCCCTCAAACCAAATATAATTATTCTTCAAAATTAACTCCATAAGTACACTGATTTTACTGATTTCATCTTGATCAAACATTTTGGTCTTATGGAGCTGTTGCTCTAACCAATTAATCCCAGTGTCTTGGGTAATAACTGTGAACAAATTTACTGCATCAACCATAACCATTATCATATCCTTTGATGGTACAATCCCATTTAGCTTGTTAATAAACTGCCAAGAATCTTTACTAATATAATCAAAAAAAGACAAAGTTTTTTCATTAAATTATCTAAATATTTGGCAATAAAATAAGTTTTACATCTTTTACTGTCTACAATTGACCTAAATTTTGGGTTAATAAGCCCTTTATGTATTTTAGGGATGCCAAAGATGTTTGGTACCCTGGGAAATTCGTTTCTCAAAAAATATTCATCTACATCAATTAGGCCCTGATATACCATGTCATCAAGTGTCAAATCAATTCTCCTATATGCCACCATGATCTCATTGAGAGAACTTTCCTTGTATGCATCATCCATTAATATATTACTCATACCGTCTAGGTAATCTCCACTATCCATAACTACCACCCCACTTCCCTTTGTCAGGTTTCATGAACCTGACAATGGGGTCTTTGGATCAACTCAAACATAAGCTGTTTCTCTTCTTCAGTCAAATTTGAATAATCAGCCTTCCTATTGTACATATACTTTTTTCTTATTTCTTTTTCACACATTTTTTCAAAAAGTTCAACAATTTTATTTAAAGGGGGATTAAACGTACAAGGTTTTTTGTATCTTTCACTAGACTGATACTCCACATTTATGTCATAACCAAACCAAACTTTCAAATTTAGTTTTCTAATGTATTTCTTTAAATCTATAAGGGATTCTACCAAACTCCCATTTCTACATGAAACAAATGTGAAACCCTTAGCTAAAAATTCCACGTTTCTCATTTATGTCCATTCTAGAGTAATTGTAAATTTTAAAATCACCTTGGCCACTGGCAACTATGTCCGGCCCTCCTAAATCAGAATGTTGTTGTTTATCAAGACATTCTACTAAATGTTCTAACATGCCATCACCTTCATTGTAGGTGCTATCTGACCCTACTGTTTCATTATTCCATTCAACATTACTTACTACTGGTCTAACTGCATTTGATAAATATTCAGTAACATTTGCATTCGTTACATTACAATCCATGTCATTTTTTAACATAATATTTCAAAATGGCATGATAATCCCACAAGAATACTACTGTTGGTATCATTGTTTATAACCCAACCATTATTACAAATGCTATCAGACCCAATTGTTTCATGATTCACATCACAATTAATTTCTACTGGGCTGCATGCAATCAATGAACATTTAATACCATTTTCAGTCACTTCATTGTGACTAATTAATGCACTCTGAATTCATGTTGTAAATACATTCAGAATGACACATTAGTCCCATAGAAACGTTACTGTTAATGTCATTATTCATTACCCTACCATCATTACACGTGCTGTTAGAACCTATTAAATCACATTTCAAACCACAATTAAACTCTACTGGATTGATGGCTTTTGATAACAATTCATTACCTTCAACGTTAGTTAATGGATCCAGTTAATTTGTATGGAATCTCAGTGACAGTTGTTATAGTCTGTATGCCTCTTATCATTCAGTTATCAGCATGTACTAGCGAAATCAACTCCTCTCAGCCTCATTGATCAGAGACTGGATTCCTCTGCTTCCCAAGTCTCTATTGAAACAATGACTATTGCCTTTACTCCAAGCTTCCCCACCCTGCCTGTGACTGGTTTCCACTACTGAATAGTGTTGATTTAATCAAATATTTCTAGTTCTCCAGTCATGGAGTAGTAACTGGCACTGACCTCCAGACCTGTGAGATAATGATCTTCTCACACCAAAACAGCTTAACTGTATTCAAAGATGTGACTTGTATGACTCAGGGCTGAGTCTATCCTTTCAAGTTGCTCCACCTTATCTATAAAACACGTGAACAGTAATATTAAAGCCTCATTCAACAGCAAAAGAAATATTTTCCAAAGACATAAGTGGTTAACATTATAAACTTATAAGAAGATAAAACATTAAACACTTACAAGTATTTGTGATAGGACAAATAAACAAATGCTACATCCAGCTGTGAAAAGTGCAGTTTTCAGTTTGTTCCATCCATGTTCTTGGCTTTCTTGTGAAGTACTCTGACACTGTTCCATTTCATTTTTCTGGTCATTATGTGGCTCACTGGCCAAGTCTAGTGTATCCACTAAGTCATGCTGCTCCATTGTTGCTATGTAACAATCTGCAAAAGAAGATATTGGCATTTTTACTATTATGTCAGTTAACCTCCTCAAGATACACAACCATACTCACACACTCACTACAGTGTCAAAATTCAACCCCTGCTGAAATTCTTTAGTAAAACAGATAACCAGGTGTTGGTTAGTGTACTCACTGCATATATATGATCTGCATCACCAACACACGAGGAAGTAAATGGTAATTATTTGATATACGCAAAACAAGCTGCATTATAAATCATGAGGCATGAGAACTGAATGACCATTACACTGGAATATATCTACCATGACCTCAAATGCCCTACTTATATAACCACACTTACAGAACAGTTCTGTGGTAAACAATACATTAAAAAATATGTCTGCAATGGACAGAAAGGTACACAAAAAACTATTTTAAGAAGTAACACGATCTATACACATGAGACTGATGCTTTTGTTTATTCAGAAATGTAGAACAGTCATTTATTCCTTTGCAGTTCATTTACTTGTTAACAAAGTCGAGTTAGAATGAATTATATGAAACATTCTTGTGTAGTTATAGTTAATACAGCATGACTAAGTAAAACTATCATTCTGCTAAAGGAGAAGTTTTTGGGTCATGTATGTTTCAGCAATAACACATATTCTTGTGAAGTTTAGCGCGCACGCGCGCGTGTGTGTGTGTGTGTGTGGTGTGGCGTGTCTGCAATGATGTGAATAGAGAAGGGGAAAGGTTTATTTTCTACATGTCAGCCTCAACTACAAAAGGCCTTAGCTTCAGAATCAGAAGTATTTGTGTCCTACCTTCTTGTTTTTAAAAATGGAGTAACTGCAAAAAACTGATTTCTATTTGCAACTTACACCAAAGTATCTCAGTTATCCCTGCACTGTCATAAAAAAGACAATACAGTTGAAGTAATACTGTGGCTACAGAATACAGATGAACGAAGTCCTGCTTATGATCTAGCTGAAACTAATTGGATTAGTGACCCAGGCACTGGAAGAGTTGGATGGGAAGGAAGAGCAAAGACAAACTGGTACCTGCCTGAGTCTCCCAGGGGGGATGACTGGCCACATATATCTAGGGACATGCATTCTACAGTAGAGTATTCTACATCCTACAATAGTCTGAGGACAAGAGAAGGATACAGCTGTCTGTCTTTAAGTGAAGGACACAGCTGGTATGACTGTATGTGTGTGTGTGTGTGTGTGTGGTGTGGCGTGTCTGCAATGATGTGAATAGAGAAGGGGAAAGGTTTATTTTCTACATGTCAGCCTCAACTACAAAAGGCCTTAGCTTCAGAATCAGAAGTATTTGTGTCCTACCTTCTTGTTTTTAAAAATGGAGTAACTGCAAAAAACTGATTTCTATTTGCAACTTACACCAAAGTATCTCAGTTATCCCTGCACTGTCATAAAAAAGACAATACAGTTGAAGTAATACTGTGGCTACAGAATACAGATGAACGAAGTCCTGCTTATGATCTAGCTGAAACTAATTGGATTAGTGACCCAGGCACTGGAAGAGTTGGATGGGAAGGAAGAGCAAAGACAAACTGGTACCTGCCTGAGTCTCCCAGGGGGGATGACTGGCCACATATATCTAGGGACATGCATTCTACAGTAGAGTATTCTACATCCTACAATAGTCTGAGGACAAGAGAAGGATACAGCTGTCTGTTTTTTAGTGAAGGACACAGCTGTCTGTCCTCAAGTGGAGATGCAGCTATGCTGGGAGCATCACTTGTGAAAGTATGTGACAAGCCCCTGCACTGTCCTTTGCATGCCTATCCTTTGCTGCATTGTAGGAATTTACTGGGGATTCGTAAGGCTCACTTCAAGCAAACTCTTTGATGAATGCCTGAATGACAATTGCACCAAAATGGACACTCATTAGGGAAGGAATGGGCAGAGTTGTGGCATTTCTCCATAATGGGGACCATAAAATAACAGAAAATAAAAAGTTCAAATGATGTGAACAATAACAGATGGCAAGATGAAATTGTTGACTGATGATAAAAAGAACTAGAAATTCCGAATGGAGCTAAAATACTATAATACATGTCTAAAAACATTAATGTATAATTAATGAAAAAGACTCAGCTGCTACCAATAAGAGAAGAATACCATTATCAGCAAAAAACCTAAATGAATTTGCGGACACATATCACATTAGAGATATTAATGTCTTTGCAGAACTTGATTCCTTTTATACACATTTGTCTAATAGGTATGGTACGTATTCCAGAATTGATAGGGTTTATATATCTAATTTGTTAATTAATAACTTAAGTAAAATCAAAAGTACATTCATGCCCATTATTGGATCATAACGAGATTTCATTTGAATTATCAATCATTTCAACTTATTGTACTCAAATTAAAAGAATCCCAGCTTATTTAACCATGTTACCAGAATTTAAAGATGTTATTATATCAGAAATTAAACTATTTATAACTCTTATTTGTACTGTAGATGTATCAGACATATATGTCTGGGACGTTTTAAAAGCATACGTTTATGAGAAAATAATAAGATGGCATATTAATAAAAAACATTTGTGGATAAGGAATTAAATACTCAAGAGAAAGTTGAGAAACTTAAATTACAAAATCAAATAAATAAACCAGTAAGATGGATGAAATAAATACTTTGAATAGCAAATATTTAGAAATTTTGGATCATAACACTAAAATTAGTCTTGAGAGATTTAAATTTATAAAGTTCTCTACCAATCCTAATGTGTTAAATAAATTGGCTATTAAAACCAAGAGGCTTAGTAAGCTCTACCATATTAAATAGATCTATTCTGTCAGGAAAAAAAAAAGTTAACAGAAATAGGTGATATTTCAATGGAGTTTAAAGAATATTTCAATAAAATTAATCAAAGCCAAATTTCATTAGATTCCAAAGATATTGTAAAATCTTTTATTAAAAAACACACTACAAGTAAGTTAACTGATCTACAAATTAATGCTTTGGACAAACCAATCTCATTGTCAGAAATCAAATACCAAATTAACATCTTAAAACAAAATAAGGCTCCAGGAAATGATGGAATTACACCGGAAATATATAAGATAATACATAGAGAAGCTTTGATCTTATTACATAAGGTCTTTTCACAATGTCAACATTTAATTAACATACTTTCCTCATGGAAGTATACTCTTATATCTCCCATATTAAAGGCTGACAAAGATCCCCCTAGATGTACCTCATATAGACCACTCTATCTATTAAATGTAGACTATAAAATATTCATGTCTATTTATGCCAACAGATTAAAAAAATCCTCCCATCCTTAATTGATGAAGCTGAAACAGGTTTTATCTTGAATAGAAATACTTCTGATAGTATCAAAAGAGTGATAACAGTAATAGACCATGCATTTAACTCAAAGACTAATTTAATCCTTTCAAGTTTGGATATTAACTGCACTTTTGATTCGGTTAATTGTACATTAGAAGTGTTTAATTTTTCTAATAAATTCATGCAACTCATAACACATCTTTATAAGGGAAGTCAGGTAAAAATAAAGATTGGTTCTTATATCTCTCAAAAAAAAAAAAAAAAAAAAAAAAAAAAATATATATATATATATATATATATATATATATATATATATATATATATATATGTGTGTGTGTGTGTATATTTTTATATATGTAATATATGTTACTATAGTCAGTCTATGTACCTGTTGAGCTCATAGAGCCTTTCCCTTATTGTTTTTCTCTGATTCCTTCTGCTGCAGGTCAGGGTCCACTCAGACACACTCCTATCCCCTACCCTTCCCCTAATTCCCACACCCCCCCACTTACCCTACATTTATTTTTATCCATCTTGTCTCCTCCCATTACATTGGCCAATCACACTACACTCAGTGCTACCTCCTCCTACCTCTCACCTTTCACACCTCTTCCCCTACTCACTATAGGTACAACTGACTTCCCAACCCCTCCCCTTCTTTTCCCTACCTACACACCCATATTTCTCTCCACTCTTATAATCAAATGCTTTAAGGTCCCCATTCTTCCAACCACACAAACCATGTTCACTAATTTATTTATAACAGCATTTCTTATGCTACTATCTCTCATTAAACCATACCAGTCCTCCACCCACTATGTCAAACCTACATCATCTTCCTTCTGCATTAATTACACACACTCACATACTACATTCACTACCACCTCTCCCTCTTTGTACATCACCTCCATCTCCCACTGTTTCTAATACAAAATACTTCACATATCCCCCTCCTGTAACCTTAAACCTAAACTTTCACATAAGTCAAATAAACACTACCCTCCCAAACAAAACTTACTACATACTAGGCTTTTACTAGTTGGTGACATCCACCCTAACCCTGGGCCTACTCCTACTAATATACCTTCATCCCAACATTTCCCCCACCCATCCAATCAACCAATACCCTTCCTGTCATAACACCCTCATCCCACCCCCTACCCTTTGCTCTAACAAATACTTATCTATTATGGCAATCAATATTCAAAGCCTTACTAACAAAATTACTGACCTTCATGCTTGGATCTCCTATTATTCCCCCCACTTACTTATACTCGTAACTCTGAAATCCTTCCCCCTGGGTACTCTATTGACTAGACAGAACCACCAAAATAGACAGAGGGGTAGCTATCCTCTACTCTCAACATGTTGCCCTTTCCCTCATTTATATTGTGTTACCTGAATTCAACCCAGTAGAAATTATAATTCTAAACTACCACCTAAACAACCACAAAAAGCTTGCCATAGCTGCCATTTACAGTCCTCCTGGTAAGAACATACAAATTCTGGAAAATATTCTTTCCTGGTTATCTCAAAACTTACCCTTTGAAACTTTACTACGAGGAGACACAAACATAGATTGGAAACCCTTGGAATCCCATTCACCTGACCAGACTATTAATCTGTTCAATTTTACCCAACTTATCACCACCCCCACTAGACTCACCAAACACTCCCATCAAGGCACAGCAATTGACTGGATCCTCTGTAACAGCCCCCAACTTTTTCATAACCCTAATACACTTCCTGATGCACTTAGCGACCACCTACAAATCATCATTGTGAGATACCCTCCCCAACAACAGAAACCACATCTGTATAAAGTCTGTTGTAAACTCAAAGACTTCAACCCCAATAGTATCTCTGCCATAAACTGGTCCATCCTGCATTCCTTCCCTCTTGATGAAGCTATACTCAAACTCAACTGCATCTTTCTTAATATCCTTGACTCATTAGCCGCCCCACATAAAATAAGAAAAATCAAGCCATGCCCCATGGCTCGGTGAAGATACCCGCATATTAATGCACAAACGAGATAGAGCATGGATAACTTGGACAAAAAGTGAATCTCCCATTCACCTCCAAGAATTTAAGGAACTTAGGAACCAGACTAAAAAAAAATCTGCAAGGATAAAAAGCTCTTTTACACTAAATCACAGACCCCCTCTCACTCAAATCCTAAAAATTTCTGGAAAAATATCAACTGTATCCTACACCCTAGTAAACCTCAAACCCCCAATCCGTATTCTAACCTTCCTGACCTTCAGATTGCCTCACTCCTCAACCAGTTTTTCATAGACTCCAGAATCCCACCCAAAACCTACCCTACAACCTAATACACCAAACTATTATCAACAACACCAATCTCACCTTAAACCCTGTCTCTACATCCTACATAAAAATCTATTTTTCTCAAATTCAAACCATGTTCCCCCTCTGCAGACAAACTTCCCCCCACTTCCTCAAGCTTGCTGCAAATTCCATTGCCTATCTAGTTTCAATACTCATTAACCATTCTATAAATGAAGCCACTGTACCCAAAATTTGGAAAACCTTTTATATCATTTCCCTTCACAAAGGAGGTAAGTCCAATGATCCCTCTAAGTTCCGACCTATTGCCATACTTTCCCCACTATCCAAAATATTAGAAAAGTGTATTCACAACCAAATTCTTAACTTTCTCAAACAACACAACCTCCTCTCCCCTACCCAACAAGTCTTATGACCTCACCATAGTACCTTTATAGCTCTTTTATCCTTCAGTCTCATGCTTATTCCTCAACTTATGTAAGGCATTTGGTATGGTATCACATTCTAAACTTCTGACTAAACTAGCCAACCTCAACCTTTCATGCTCAGCTCTTTCATGGTTTCTTAGTTACCTCACTGACAGACTTCAGTCAGTTAAATGGCAATCATCCTGCTCTCCTTTCTTACCTATATATACTGGAGTACCCCAGGGTTCCATTCCTAGACCCCTGCTCTTTAACATCTTTATCATCAATGACCCCCACTCCTCCACCTTCCTCTCCTCCCTTATTCAGTACACCAGATGACTCCACCCTTATCACAGCCACTACCTCTATTATACTTCTTCAAACATGTACTCAGCAATCTTTCCATCTTGTAGAAAAATGGCTAAATAACAATCATCTTATTCTTAACCCCAAAAAACAAAGTTACTTCTCTTTCTCCCAAAAAATAATGACCACCTCAAGAATAACTTTATCTCCACTCTTAATAACATATCAAACAAAATTACTCGGAATGATTACTGATGACCAATTAAAATTTGATTTACATATTCACCATGCAATAAAAAAAATAATCAAAAACGTGGCTTGTTATACCGTCTTCTCTATGGTTCAACAGTTCTCACCAATCTTCAATCCTGTTTACTCTCCAGACTTGAGCAGACCTACAATAAAATTGCCAAATTTGGTGCCAACCTTCCTAATCCAACCCACCACTGCTTAGCCCTTCGCAAGCTACAGTGGCTTGAATTCACCCATCAAATAAAACTACTTCCTGCCCCTCCCTCCAAAATCTAGTCTCATACTATTCTCCCTTACTCCCCCACTGTAGCTCTGAGAAACCTCGTCTGGAAACATATACACCTAAACTTAATATAGGCAATCTCCTTTACAACTCTTCTATTACTAAAATCTGGAATAGCCTACCCTTTAACTTACGAAACATCACTCAACCAACAAGCTTTAAAAAAGAACTAAAACTACTGTTGCAAACCAACTGGATCTGCCTATGCCATGATCCTACCCGAACATCCTATTTTTGCTACATAACTACTCTTTTTTTTAGTCATATTTATCTGACAACTGAAATTCCTGTCTGGTAATTGTGTAATCCATATAGTTCTTTTTATTGCCTTTTCTGAGACATGTACCTCCTAAATGTTACTCATCTGTTTCTATAAGGTTTACACTCTATGAAACATATGCTGTATTTAGTGTTTGTTTACTGTGTCTTATTATTTTTCTTATATTGTATTTATTTGCTGTTTAAGGCTATTGTCACTATGTATTTATTAATTTGTTGGAGCTTTCTCCTCGGGTCTCCAATGCAAATGGGCTATAACTGCTCAGTTGGACCAACCCAGTTAACAAATGTGAAATAATTAAATAGGAACTAAACAAGGATGTCCCCTTTCCCCTTTACTCTTTACCCTCATTATAGAACCTTTAGCCAACCATATAAGGATGAATTCCCACATAAAGGGCTTTAATCTGAACTACTAAGTATCTTCTAAAGTACAGCTATTTGCCAATGATATCCTCCTTATCGTTAATGGAATAAATGAAACTTTACAAAATATCTTTGATGTTATGGAAGACTTTAAAAAAAATCCGGTTTAAATTTTAATGATAATAAAACAAAAATACTTTCCATAAACTCAGATATCAAACATTGGGATCAGAAATTTACAAAATACTTCATTAAATCAGACTCTTTAACATACCTAGGAATTATACTAAACAAGAATATTAATGAAATAATAAATCTGAATTATAACAATTGCATTTCTTCTATAAGAAATCTAATAGCCAAATGGAATCAATTACTATTCACAATGGATGAGAAACTTTAAATTATTAAAATGATCATATTACCTAAGATACTCTATATTATACAATCCACATCATTAATGCCATCGAAAACATTGATAAAAGAATTTAATAAGTTAATTTTGAAATGTTTGTGGGCACCAAAATGCCTAGAGTATCTCTTATACATCAGATAAGAGATTGGTCTTTAAGAGGAATAGGGTTGCCTGACATAGAATTATATTCTATTTCATCTGTAGTTAAGACCTTTTCTTAAAATTATACTACAAGAAATGGAGTGTAATACATTAAAAATATATCTGTGAAAAAATTTACATAAAATCAAATAATAGCAAAGTTCAGGATGATACCAAAAATTGAACATCGGACCTTTTCTTGAATGGCAAACATATTAACCACTACACCAAAGACTGTTATGTTTTATGTGAATTTTTCACAGATATATTTTTAATGGATTATACTACAAGAAATGGAGTGGAAGCCACCACGGTGGTGCAGCAGTAGCATTGTCGCCTCACAGCAAGAGGTTCTCCCGTTTGATTCTCGGCTGGATCGCCTTCTGTGTGGAGTCTGCATGTCCTCCCCATGGTTGAGTGGCGTTCGAAAGATATGCGTGAATGGGCATGCCTTTGTTGAAGGTTGGTCATCGGGCTGGCACCTCGGCACCATAAAAATCAACTGCCAATCATTAGCGGACCGGAGTTCCACTGTGGCGACCAAACAACAACTACAAGAAATGGAGTGCTTGTGAGCTGGAATAAGTGTTGACTGGTGTAAAGTGAACATTTAATTTGCAGTAAGCTTTATTTAAACTTGACTGTGTTTTAAAATATCCAGTGAAAGTGAAAGTCAAAGCACTAACTAAATAAACCATCTATTTTGGATTTGTCTGTCACAGTGGACTGTTTGGTTATTTTACATATGTGTATTCCTGCATATGTATGTATATATATATATATATATATATATATATATATATATATATATATATATATATATATATATATATATATATATATATATATATATATATATATATATATATATATATACACACACACACATACATGCATACACACACACACACACACACACACACACACACACACACACACACACACACACACACACACACACACACAAACAGATATACTACACCCGATAGTAACCCAACTCTGGTCCAAACCCTCAGCTATTCCCTACCTATCAGCTTGGGTTTGATACCAATTCGGAGCATTATCACAAACAATTGGGACATAGTCAGGAGCAATAGAGACATTAGTGCTATTTTAGGGGAAGCGTCTACCTTTACATAAAAAAACTAAGACCTTATGTGTGTCTTTTGAACACTCCAATATTCCTTTTTTACTTAAACATTCAGATAACATAAACTACCAGGCAAGCACTCATGTGGATCATGTGTTGCATGCGATTTCGGGTGTATATCAGAAGAGCGAACTTTCAAAAGGTCGAGTCTCATATGGTCGACACCATATGAACGAACTTTTGAAAGCTTGCAAGTTTCAACGGAGATCACCATAGGGAATATTTCCCTTTACTTCAATGTCATGCAATCTTGGAGTTGGTATATTTAAGTAGCGGGGGGTAGGGGGGTGCAGCCCCCCACGTGGTGGGTGCAGGGGTGTTTGTCCCCCTGCTCAGAGCATTAAGGTAGTTTTTTTGTTTTTGTTTATTTTTATTAAGACTTTTTGTAGCTAGGTTTATATGGTGAAGACTCCAAGACATGGGATTTGGTAGAAGCATATGATAGGATGAACTGGAACAGATAGTACAGGTAGTGTAACATGTATGGAATAAAATGGTTTAGGTACACTTGCTCTTCAATACATCCTTGTAGCAAATAATGCCGTGTTTTGTTTGTAGAACTTTTTGTAGCTCTGCTGACTGGTACTGATGTTTAAGACACTGTTGGAAAAGTTCCACTCAGACAGATTACAATTCTGTCTTCCAAACTGTTAGATTTCCAAATTTGAGATAACGTGGGATTAGTATAACCAAACAGCTTTGTTGCCGAGTTAAGGCCTTTGGTAGAAGTAGAGCTTCATGGTGGTAAAATGGACAACTCCATTAGCTGCTGGAAGCTCTTGTTGTCTCTTACAAGCTAATACTGTAAGAATTGCATTTTCTTTATTCTGCCTTACTTTGAGAGGGAAATTCTGTTCCCAAGAAGGAAGTAAGACGTAAAAGAACTTGAATCCTTTGTAAAGAAAAGTCATCTGTCATAATGTACTGTAATAATGCCAAATAAATATGTGAGACTGGTCAATAAAATGTGTCAATACATATCTGCATTACTGAGAAACTTGTACAAAATGTTAGTTTCTAATTAATCAATGGATCTAGCTTTTATTTTAGTTGTAGGAACAACTAATCTGACAATAGTTTCAGAAAATCTTGTAGGTATACTCTTAGTAGGTTAGTGCCAAAAACAGAAAATTTGAAGGTAAGCAGTCCCCATTTCTTTAATTGGAAGGCTACAGTACTGGTTACACACTGTGCAACAATGGTGTTCTATTTGACAGTCTGTAGAAAAGTTCACACCAGTTATAAATATAGTTAGTGAAGGCTTAAAATAAACAGTAATATTTTCAGGTTAAAAGTGAAGAGACCTTTAATGAATGGTTCAGAAGTTTGATATAATGTATAAATTAGACATTTCATGAAAAAAGTAAAACAGCACTGAATATAATCTTAATCAATATGCCATGATGTCAGAGATGCAAAAAAGTAGTTGTGTACACTTACCACAAATGTAGATGTTCAAGTGTATTCACTGTTGCAGTCATCACACTTGGGTTATCCTGCCAGGAGTAGCCCTCAGTCGGCTTGCATAACAGAGGCTTAGTATTTCTGCATCGGTTGCTGTCACTTCAAGACTGATGTCAGGACGTCAGAGGTATAAAAACAGGCAGCCAACACCATTACTTCAGTTTTTCTTGCCCCAAATGTCAGGAGCCCCCAAATAGGGAGCTACGTTATGGTGGAAAAATACCACCAGTAAAAAGTAAATACCAATAGTCCTCTAAGGAGTGAGGAAGAGAGAGAGAAAGAGAGACACAAGGGGGCTGGAGGGTGGGAAACCAGGACTGCAACAGTGAATACACTCGAACATCTCCAAGTAGCGTCAGAGGTACACAACAGGCAGCCAACACCATTCTTTGTGTTTCTTGCCCCAATGTCAGGAGCCCCCAAATAGGAGTTGTTGTTATGGAAAAAAAATACCACCAAAGTAAAAAAAAATAGTCAATAGTCCTCTAAGGAGGAGAAGAGAGAGAGAAAGAGAGACAGAAGGGGGGGGGGGGTGGGACTGTTGCAGTCATACACACTTGGGTGATTCCCAAAGCTGAAGAATGGGTGGAGGCAGTCAAGAAGAGTTGGGGCTGGCTAGTATGCCCTACAGGACTGCTGTTACAAAGCCTGCCCTGCATTTGGAAAAGATAGGCAGGTGGTAATGCTTGGTGAAGGTATGAACAGAACTCCAAGTAGCAGCTTCCAGAATGTCCCTAATAGGGACTAGTCTGAGAAAGGCTGCAGAGGTTGAAGTTGCCCTAGTGGAATGCGTTCTGTCCCCCTGAGGAGGTGGTTTCACATGGTGTTTGTAACATAAATGGATACAGTGTGCTATCCACTTGGAGATGGGTTTGTTTTGATATGGCCTTGCCCTCAGCCCCGGTGCAAAGCTGACTAGTAACTGGTCAGATTTCCCAAAGGGCTTGGTCCTATCAAGGTAGAATCTGAGCTGTCTGTGCACATCTGAGGATTGCAGGATTCTTTCCCCCTTATTTTGAGGTTGAGAGCCACCCTGGGCACCACTTTAGGCATGAAAGTTGGGTTGGTCCTGAGGGAGACCCTGTCAGCATGAAAAATAATGAAGGGTTCCACAGCCATAAGGGCTTGTAGCTCAGACACACTTCTAGCTGAAGTGATGACCAGAAGCAAGGCTGTTTTCCAAGAGAGAAATTTTAACTCTGCTGATACTGCAGGCTCAAAGGGGGGGGGTAGAGTGAGCTTTTACAACACAAAGTTAAGGTCCCAAGCAGGGCTGGGGGCTCTTCTCGGTAGCCTTAAGTTGTTAGCCCCTCTCAGGAATTGCTTTATGAGAGGGTGAGAGAAAAGAGGTGGCTCCGTGCTGAAATGAGCAGAGACGGCAGAGGCATGGATCTTAATGGAAAAGAAGGACAGGCCTCTGTTGAGCAGGTCTGTTAGGTAATCCAGGATAAGAGGTAAGGAAGGCTGTGCTTTATCTGCTCCTTTAGTGTGAATCCAGGAACAATACCTTTTCCACTTATCAGCATAGGATTTCCTTGTACTGCGTCATCTGGCTTCACATATGACTTCCAGTACCTGCTTGCTTAGGCTGGCTACTGGAGGAGAATTCAAGGAATAAGCCAGGCTGCAAGTATCTGGGTTTGCAATTGTGGATGCAAGAACTGTCCCTCCCACTGAGTCAGGAGAGCTGGGATCTGGGGTAGGTGCCATGGGGGCACTGGTGACAGACTGCACAGTAGTGGGTAGCAGTGTTGGCGTGGCCAGTCTGGGGCAATCAGGATTGCTCTTGGTCTTTCCTCCCTTATCTTGAGTAATACTCTTTTAAAAAGAGGCACAGGAGGAAATGCATAAATTGAGAGGTTTGCCCACTGAAAGGATAGGGCCATCCACTTTCCAGGCCTTGCTGTGAGGTACCCTGGTGCAGAATTTGCTGAGCTGGTGGTTGTAGGGGGAGGCAAACAGGTCCACCTCTGGGGTACTCAATTTCTGAGTCACAAGACTGAAGGTGTTGTGGTTTAATTGCCACTCAGGTGGGTCTAGGAGATTTCTGCTTAGGTTGTCTGCCAGAGAGTTTTGGTTGCCTAGCAGGAATTGAGCTTGCAGGTGAATATGCATGGCTAAGGCCGTGTTCCACAGGGTCATGGCTAGCCTGCATAGTGGGTAACAGTGGGTTCCCCCCTGCTTTTTAATGTACCACATCACTGTGGTGTTGTTGGTTTTGATTAGTAGGGGCCCCGGTGAGAGTAGGGATTTGAAAGCTGTCAGAGCGTGCTGAACAGCTAGCATCTCTTTTTGATTGATGTGTAGATGAATTTGATTTAGGCTCCAGTGGCCCTGAATGCACCTGCCGTCCAGATGTGCACCCCAGGCATAATCTGATGCATCTATGGTTAGAGTGTGGGCGGTGTGGGGTTGTGTAAAGGGAAGCCCTTTGTGGTTGCATGCTGCTGCCCACCAAAGGAACTCTTTCCTTAGACAAGGTATTATAGGAATGACAGTTTCCAGGTCCTGAGAATGTTGGCACCAAAAACTTTTTAAGTACCATTGAAGTTTCCTCATATGCAATCTGGCATATGGAATTAGAAGAATGCAGGAGGCCATGAACCCTAGAGCCTGCAGGATTTTTCTTGCTGATAGCTGGGTTTTGGTGTCCATTTGAGCGAAGTAGCCTGTAGGATAGGCTTGTTTTTTGGGAGTAAGAAATGCCATCTGGGCTGCTGTGTCCAAGCTTGCTCCCAGGAATAAAATGTTTTGATTGGGGATTAGTTTGGATTTCTTTTCATTGATCGTGTACCCCAGGGAGGTTAGAAGGTCCTTTACAAATGTCACGTGCTGCAACAGCTTTCCCTGACTATCTGCCTGAATCAGGCAATCGTCCAAGTAAAGGTAAATTGTAATATTTCTCTGTCTGCAGTAGGCAATGGCTGGAGCCAGGCATTTTGTGAAAACTCTGGGAGCAGTGGATAAGCCAAAGGGAAGTGCAGAGAACTGATAATGCATAGATCCTGCCCTGAAATGTAGATATTTCCTGCAGGAGTCCCTGATTGGGATGTGCAGATGGGCCTCCTTTAGGTCTAGGGTGGCTAACCAGGCATCTTTGGACAGCATAGGGAGAAGCTGCTGTAGGGTGAGCATTCTGAATTTTGGTACCACAAGGAAGGTGTTTAGAATGGGCAGGTCTAAGATTGGGCACCATGTGCCCTCTTTTCTGGGTGCCAGAAAAAGTCTGGAATAAAAACCTTGGCCTATCTGTTCTGCAGGGACTGAGCTAAGTTTTGTGCCTCTGCCCACTGGATTGGAGGAAGGTCTGGGAACCCTTTTGGAGTTGTCAGCATGTGGAAATAAAATTTGTACTCCCTGGGATACTATGTTGAGGTCCCATCGATCGTTGGTGATGGGGGCTCAGTTTTTTTGCATGGTGGGCAAGTTTTCCTCCTACTGGCACAAGCAATTGGGCAGAGGTGAGTAGTGGAGTTGAGAAGTCATTGTGAATTATTTCCGTAAGGGGGTGGCTTAGTACTCCCTGCTTTAGAAGTGGAGGTACTCCATTACTTAGATCTCTGCATACCCTGAGACTGTAATCTGGGGCATCTGTTTCCCATAGGTCTAGTTTGAGTTGGCCTTGAGGGGGCTGGAAAGGACCAATGTTTTGAGAGGCAATGCTTACTAAATCTTGGAGGCTGCACTTGCAAAAAAAATCTTTGACTGTCTGCATAGACTTGGGAATTTCTTCCTTCTTTTTTAAAACCTCTTCTGCTTTGGTGCCAAACAGATTGTCCTTGTGCAAAGGAGCATCCAATAGTTTTGATTTGACATGGTCTGGCAAGGTCTGCTCCTTAAGCCAGGCATGCCTTCTAAGTACAGAACCTGTGACTGCTGCCCTACAAGATGCTTCTAGGGCATCAAACCCACATTGCAGGGTATGCTTGCTGATTTGGCTTGCAGAATGCATAAGCTCCTGTAATTCTTTACTTTCTGCAGAGTCAGGAAAGGTAGAGAATTTTTGCTTAATAGGTTCCATAGTATGTTGCTGGTATTTCAGCATGTGGAACTGACATTTCACTGCTCTAATGGCGAGAGTTGCAGAGGTGTATACCTTTTTACCCCATCTGTCTAAAGCTCGGAAATCCCTGTCTGAGGGGGTGGGATTCTTAGCTGTAGTTGCTTTTATTCCTTTAGGTCCTTGGGAGATGACCTCTGGGTCAGCGGTAGGATTGTTGAAGAGAAATTTGTGAGAGTCAGGGATTCTGGAGTACCTATCTGGTTTCCTTGGAGCAGGGGGTAAAGTATCAGGAGTTAGGCTGGATTTCATAAAGACATCATCCACAACATCCAGAACAGGAGGGATAGCTAAGGGTCTGTGCTGTGGTAAATCTAAAAATTCCCTGAGTTTCTTTTTGGACAGAGGATAAATCCTGACATTTCCAACCGAAATGCTCTCTCAAAGTATGTAAGGTTTCACCAAAAGAAAAGTCTTCTGGAGAGGAGGCAGAAGGGATGGATTTTTCTGCATCTGAATCCTCACAGGCAGATAAAGGCATGTCTTCATATTCAGAAACCTCAGAGTCATCAGACTCCTGGTCAGATAAAGCTGCTGGGGACAAGTCTCTTTTTCTTTTAGCAGGGGAAGGCTGGCTTCCCCTAATCAGCATGATCAGGTCTTCTGCCATTTTAAGCATTTGAGATTGTGGCAAGGAAGTGGTCGTTTGACTTTGGGTCATAGGTATTTTAGGTGTAGCTCGTACTCTTGCCCTTAGAAAGTCGGTAGTTTTAGAAAGAACTGAAGATGCAAAGGAAGTCAGTTTAAGTCGAATATCGGTAGTGCAAAGAACTTACTCAGAAGTTGGTGCCTGCACAGCGGCTCCGGACCCATCCATGGTAGAGAGATCCGCAGGTTCCATAGTCAAAAAGAGTCTTACGGCATACCAGACTCCGAACAGGTCTTGGTAGCGGCCTGTGAATCCATTGAAGCAGGCATCAGGGGCTGTGAAAGCGCCTCACTGAGTACCGGCGAACTGGCGACTAGCTTAACGGAAGCATCGTTGGCAGTTTTGGACCTGTGAAATCTGTCTCTGTCTTTATCCATAAGTTTTTTCAGAAGATCGGTAGTCGGATGGCTTACTGAGGCCATTTCAGAATATGGAGATCGAGAACGAAAGTATTTAGCTACAATAAGGGCCCAACGACAAATAGTTCAGGGTTGAACAAGGCACAAAACCGACAGCGAGGTACATCGTGATCTGGGCCTAAACAGGTGATGCAGTAAGAATGGAAATCTCGGTGTGGTATTTGCTTTCTACAGGCAAGACCATTGTTAACTTTTTCTGACATCGGTTAGAGCAAGAAAAAAGGATTCCAACGGGGTACTTAGCTTTTGAAGACTTCAGGATGATTCAATATCAGAACAAAAACTCAGGTAGCTGCCGACCAGCACTCGTGCGAACTGCTTCTGCTTCGGGCTCCTCAGCAAGAAAGATTGATGAAATGGCATCGGCTGCCTGTTTTTATACCTCTAACATCCTGACAGCAGTCCTGAAGTGACAGCAACTGACATAGAAATACTAAGCCTCTGATATTTGGGCCGACTGAGGGCTACCCCTGGCATGATAACCCAAGTGTGATGACTGCATCAGTGAAGCACGAAGAACATCTATGTTTTATTGCCTCCTGGTTTGGTGAAACCTTGAATGTCAGTGAAAAATGTTATTGGGACCCTGTGGTCAACATTTTACTGCATCTGGACTGGCTATATCACACTTTGTATGATTTACTCCAGGTTGCAAAAATAAATGCAGAATGAAAAGTTGAGTGTTAGGTTGCTTACATTTGGACTAGAAGAAAAATATGGAAAATAAACATAACAGTCTACATATATAGACATCATGAGTATGAGGGCTTTCTTCCATATTGATGGGTACATGGGGGTGCCTTGTACAGAAAGAACAGTATAGACTACTGTGTGATCTTGTATTCAGGTTGCAAATTTGTAAGAATCTAGATATTCTCCTTGATGTTAACCACAGTAACTCATCAGGAATGTTATATCTATAACTAAACTTCAGTATAATCCCCTTTTTCAAAGATATATGCCATTACCATAATTATTTATTTATGTATTTAATAATATACATTCATTCGCCATCTGCATTTAACTGTTTATGTATTGCTCCAGGGGAAAAACATAATGTGAGTAGACATCTTGCCTGTAAGAATATGTATTGTACCCTCTGCATTGCCTTTTCCTTGAAAGTAAGCACTCTGAGGCATTATGATATATGCTATTTACAGTTAATGTAAAAGTATCATCAAAATGAAAAAGGAGGGGAGGAGTAAAGAAAGGCACCTATTATTTAATCTGTAGGGTGTAAAGTTGTTGATAATTTAAGTTATCTTTGCCAGTTCTTTATGCCACAGACAAGCTTTTAGCTCATATGCTATGCCTGCAATGAAATGCTAGACATGTGTCAACTTGCAATATAAATGCCTTTTGGGAGTAGGGCAGTTCCTCTGTAACTGAAGAACATGAGGGTAATTTGTTTAGTAGATATGCAACAGACAAGTTGTAAGTATTAAGGTCAGGATGCAGAATCTTGGAACTCTACTATGACTGCTACAGTGCCTGATTCTAACTATGTACAAGATATTAAAACCGAACTCAAGAAAAAGTAAGATATTGTATTGATATGGAAATGTCAAAAATTGGGGGTCTCTGTAATTCACACAGAAATTCACACAATGAAATTAATACCTACATACATATACAAATACTTAAAAAAAAAAGTAGATGCCTTCAAGTCTAAATCAACTCATGATGACTCTATGGATAGGCTCTTGTATGGTTCACATGGCATATTATGGAAGTAGATTGCCAGGCTTTTCTTCTACAAACTTACTGCTGCTGCTCAGTTGTACTCTAACCAGGTTTTGAACTCAGGTCTACCAGGTGGTAATCCTGTTCCTTAACCTCCATGTTATCACGGTGGGGTATACAAATACTTAAAATGGCATTACATAAAAAGGCATCTGTAATTCAATTTTGGGTAGTTCAAAGTTTGAAAAGTATAAAACAAGAAAGTTTTCTAGTAATTGGGAGCAAAAAGGCAACAGAGAGAGAGTTCAGTAAATAATAGCTAAGAGTTAATCCCAACTTTCTTTTGAAAGGGACTTTTTTTTTACACAGTTTAAAATAATTAATACCCAGATCTTGCAAGACAAATCTTTAGGCTGCGGTGGTACAGAGGTTAGCATTGTTGCCTCACAGCAAGAGGTTCTCTGTTTCAAGTCTTGGCTGGAGTGCCTTCTGTGCAAACTCTGCATGTCCTCCCTGTGGTGGAGTGAATTTTAAAGACATGCAGGTAGGTGCGTGTGTGTGTGTGTGTGTGTGTGTGTGTGTGTGTGTGTGTGTGTGTGTGTGTGTGTGTGTGTGTGTGTGTGTGTGTGTGTGTGTGTGTGTGTGTGTGTGACTTCAGTCAAGGTTGGGTGCCGGGCTGGCAAATCAACACCATAAAAACTCCACTGCCAATCAATTTGCGGACTGGTGATCTGCTGTGGCGACCTCTAACTTGGAAAAGTCAAAAGAAATTGTTTACACTAAAGATAAATCTACTTCTTAGTACTGTAAAATTTAATAAGCAAAAAAATAACTATTAAAAGTGTTATGATGGAAGAGTCTATATCTAATGGATGAATGTGAATGATAACAAATTGCAAAGTCAGACTTTTTTCTGATAGCCCAAGGAAAAATGTTTTAGTCTAAATATGCTATTGTTGTTTGGTAAATTTAAAGTTCCAAAATATATGGAGCAAATCTGCATCTTCAGCATTGCAGATGTAACAGAAAGTAGTGTCATTTTTATATAACTGAGATTTTTTGCATATGTACAAGTATTCACTGTGGACTATTATAAATTGCACATAAAAGAGTTTAAGGGGAATAGGCTTATGGTTTTGTATTAAAGACTGAGTTAATTTACCTGAGGAATCATTTACAAGGGTATGATCAACATTAGACCATACTGATGAAAAGTAATAGCAGCTCTTACATTTTGTGGTTATAAGGAATTTTTTAGTTTTGGAAGTTGACTTACCAGAGTGCAATCCTATTCAAAGGACTATGGCTTACAATACTTTTTTCAATGTGCAATAGGCTCCATTTTTTTGTTTTACTCTTGTTTGAGTTCTTTCAACTTTTCTTTGTTTATACAGGGTAAGGGCAAATTATTACATTTAATTCTGCTTTTACTACACCGGAGCAGATTTTAATAATAAAGTGGGGGCCAGGAATCTTTAAGTGGGTTATGATTAATCATTTTAGGAGTTTTGTAAGATTAATGTTCAGGTAATAGAATAAGAAATCATGTAGGCTGAGGCTTCTATGAAGTTTAGGAGGCATGGATTTTGAATATGCAATTCTTGTGGATTTAGCAGACTAAATATATATGTTTAGATTTTAGTAGTGTAATAACTTAACTGGTATGGCATGCAATGTCAGTGAAAAACAAAAAAGTACCTTAGGGATGAGATTCATCTTGATAGTTAAAAGTTTGACAGCAATGAGAACCTTATTTCTCCCCATTTTTAGATCTGAATGTATATTGTTCTACACCTTACCAATATTATCATGGCTAATCTGTTTGTGGTTTTGAGAATAGGTTATATCCAAATATTTTAAAAACAAACTGACATTTGTCCCCTACAGTTTATTCATACCTCTGAAGTTATATTCGTTGTTTAAGGGGAGAGTTTAACTTATAATTAGCAAACTTTGAAAGTAAGGCAATACAATGGATACATTTTGGGATATCTGAATTTAGTGGGTAACCCATCTATTTAGATCATTGGACAGAAAAACAGTTATTTGCATTTCTATGCTTAGAAAATAAGAAATATTGTGGTAAGATTTTTGAAGAAAGTGTAAGAGTTCAATATACAGATTAAATAGGTATGGTGAGAGTGGCTAAACTTGCCTAATCTGTTTTTAATGGCTGATTTAGAAAAAATATTTAATTACTAATTGTGTAGAAGAATGATCATAAAATGTTTTTACAGAGTGAAGAAATGGATATGAGACATCAAACTTTCAAGAAAAACTGACAGATGCTTTAGAAATGTATTGCAAAGGGAAACACATTCTTTGTACTTGTAAAGTTTGCTTGTAAAGATTAAAGGATTAGGATGTAATCACTGATTAGTCTAAATTTCACAAAACCCAAATGACAGAGAAATTTAATTCAGGGTAATATAATGTTTAGCCTAATAGCAATAACAGATATCTGAATTTTGAGATCTGTATTAACGGGAAACAATAGGACTATAATTGGCCAAGATAGCTGGATCAAGATTAGGATTACAATTATCTTAGACCTATTTAGGTATAAATCTGTAAAACCATCCAGGATTATACCACTGAAGAGAATAAACAAAATTCTTGCTATATTTTATCCAGAAAGGTTATAATACTACTTCATTGTCTATTAGCTTCTAATTTTACTTTTAACCTCATCAAAAATTATATGAATGTTTCCACACAGTTAAGGGAGTATCATAAGAGGGGGATCTATGTTTATATTTCTGGTACGGACATTCATTATATAAATGAGCTTTTACTTGTTTTAGCTGGAATGTCTGAAATTGTTAGGTCTGGAGCTTGGGTAGTATATATATATATATTCTACTACTCATCAAGTATATATATATATATATATATATATATATATATATATATATATATATATATATATATATATATATATATATATATATATATATATACTACCACTACTACTCATCAAGTTCCAGACTCTATTCAGACATTATATGACTCAGGAAGTAAGACTTCAAGGACATAATGCATATATAGGAAGCATTAAGCAGGACACACAGGCACACTAGAAAAATCCTCCAGAACCTCTATGGCTGAGCTCAAACTCTTCAAATGATGGACCCAGACACTTCACAGGACCCAAACCCTTGCCCACTGAAGAGCTGTGTCAATTGCCACTACCACCTCTAAGTTATATAGGCACAAACAATATGACTGTAATTTGGTTTAATTTTATTCTAAATTATCAACTGCATGTGAGGCTGTTTGAGGAATTCCCAGTTGTTGGAAATAGCAAATAGAGTGATATTATCAGCTAGAAACACAGTTAATCATCAACAGTAAGGACGTTACTTCATTTGCCATTGTAGCCTGATATTAATGAGCCCTAAGATCTTGAAGGAAAGGTTTGGTGAATAGCTAGCTCTATCATCTGACTACTACCCCCTTGTAAAGCTGACATGAATGTGACACCTACGTAATCATGGTAGGGTATATGGACTTCCATTCCTGCTATTTTAGGCAATTGCCAAGCATTACCTTTCTTATGTGACTCTTGATTTTTTTGTTGTGTTTCTCGTAGTAGTATTGTACTGAGCAGTGGCAGTGTGCCATGTATGTGAAATAATTTATGGTTCTAATTCCAAGAATACTAGAAGTATACATGTTTTAACCAAGCCTGTCCAGAAACATCATGTCCCTTTCAAATTGAACTGCATCAGCACAGCTTTCCTGATCTCAGAAATATTAAAGTACACATGCAGGATTAGTTTTCAGATTATTGTAAAATTTTCCTGTCATTTTCAATACTTGTACATCATGTGTGGAGTCTTATGGGATGGAACATAGGTGTATGTATGCCAGTTGCTGGCATTTAACATTTTCAGAACTTTTAGAATGTTATCCTTAGATTCTGGTAATATTAACATTTTAGTATAGCACCTCTTAGGAGAACAGAACTCAGTATAGGGCTATATGAATTATTCTCCCATGAGGACATCAGTTTAATTAAATATAATGTCTTCAGGGGTTGAACTGCAAGATTGCAAGGACATATCCTCCTGTCAGGATGTAACTAGAGGGGAGCCCATCTGACCCATATATAAATACTTTTCTCCCTACATTGGAACATAAAGTAAAGGGGATCCCTTTTTTCCCCTAAGGTACAGGGCAAGTTAGTGAGTTTTCAGTTTGAAGGAAGATGTATGCTGGTCTTAAGAGGTGACCAACAGTGATTTCATCTTTGTTTAGATAATGCCAGGGACTATTGGGATTATGATGACTTAGCTTGTGCTAAGTTTCATTGTCAGATCTCAACATAATACATATTTTATCTGGCACAGACTTAAGCACCAAAAGAACTGAGATGGCAAATTGAATTGTAAAAGAAAATGATTAGCAACATGAATAGATAAGACAAACGGACTGTTTCAGTACCTTTTATTTTGTAAGGCCTATGTCGGACCTTGTAGAGAGTACAGTCATTACTAGGAAAAATAATTTTAGATATTGGGAATTGGAAAGTGGATAAACCCAAATGTTATGACTTATTGTCACAGTGACTCCCCTCCATCAAAGCATCTCTTCTCATATCCTGTCTCACAAAATTGTACACTGCATGTTCTTACCATCACCTATGCTCAAGCCTGCAATTATATGGAAATACATACAGTTAAGTTCTACACCAATCAACTTGATCAGGGGATGGAATGCTGAGCCACCATGAGTGAGGGGCAGCCCCACCTAAAGCTACACATAATGAAATTCAGGGAGGTACAGTGATCCCAGGATTCCTCAGCATCAGAAAAGTCATGGAATCCTCAAGATCAGGCAGCAGATCCACGGGCAAAGAAACGTAATGAAACCCACCACTGAAGAGTCCCCAAATACAGTGCACAACCTAATGATGCTACACAACATGAGAAGGGCAACAGAACCGCATTACACCAGGTGCACGAGGATGCATTCGTGTGTACTGATTGTGCCTTTGCGCACAAATACACAGCTCATATGGCGGCCAGTGCTACATCAGTGTGCATCTGTTGCCATGTAATCTTGTCAGTCTTCTATTCCCAGTATTTTACTGAGATTATCTTTGTATGGGGTCTCTTGTTTAATTGCAGGGATTTCAATTTTATTTCCATTGCCAAGTGGTCCTTCAACCTGACACTGGATTCCAAGCAAACAACTGTCTGAAAGTGAAAAATATTTACTAAGAGGTACACTGATGTACTGATAAAAAATGCAGTAGCATAGCCATGACAATTTACCTGAGCATTGTAAAGACTAATTGAATAGTTTGGGAAAAAATGGATGTTTAATTTGGATGATCTCTAGGAAATCATTCTAGAAAGACTAATGTATTCAACTTACAGTTAGCCTAGTAATAGTGTTCCCATCCAAATATCAGAACCAGAACCTTAGCTAGGTCATCTGGTACCCCTGGGAAGTAGTTAAAGAGGTGGTTAAAGAGCAAAAAAAAAAAATAAAATTAAAGCCGTTTTTACACTCTGTATCTATGTATCTGTAGCAAGATACTTGCCACAACTGTAACAGGCATCTTGCTACAGTTACTAATGCACACTGAGTGATAATGTAACTGTAAAAGCAGTATCAGCATTTACTTATGTCACAATTTCCTCATGACTTCATAATCAATGCCAGTACTGCACTCTCACATCACTGGCACCTACCAGTCATGCCCCTGAACAGCTTGCACCCATGGCTGTTGCCTCCTTTGAGCTGCCCTAGTTAGCACTCTGGTCATAACTTTCAATATAGCAACAGACTGTCTTAAGTATATTACTTTTACAGATCTATGTATGATAAAGACTACTTCCAGGTTATTAAAGATGATTATTCTAAATTTCTCATCATAAAACCAGTATCAACTGTATCTTCATTTATAATATCTATCTCAGATAAATGTTTTACTGCATTTAGTATGTCAGAGATGGAGAAAAAAGATAATTGTCCCTATTTCAGCAGTTACAATTTCAAAACGCTGTGTAACTATCAACATGCAGGCCAAAGTAAAGTAACTTCTATAGCCAGTAGCAGGAGGACAGTGGATCATTTTTATGTCCAGCATTAGATAGGTTATAAGAACTGGGGAAAGAAAAGTTAGTCCTTGAAAATGACAGCTGAATAGTACATTATGTGGTTACAAAACAATAGTATATTCTATAACAACATACATTTTGGGAAAAAAAATCCTCCGTCATGGTGGCTCAGCATTCCATCCCCCAATCAAGTGGATTGTAACAGTTCTCAAGATGTCAAGTGACGAAAGATAGGAAGAAAAGTTACTCTGAGCAAAATAAATAAAAATGTAATAATATGAAGTGAAACAAAAAGCCAAGTTGTAGTCTTTCTACAGGGGAGAGACTATGCTAGTGAGAAATGAACAATAGAATGAATGTGTAACTGTACTCCTGAACCCTCCTACTTAAAAGAAATTAAAGGTCTGATGATCAGATTAAGTAATGCAAGGCATGGCCTAACAGTACACTGTGCATGCTTAAAATCTTGTTTTAAAGACATAATTTTTATTAAGGACAACCCATACAAGTCCAACTACAACCAAATACTACTAAAAAACAAAAACATCCTGTTCGTTTTGAGGCAGAATTTAATTTATTCAATTAAAAAGTACATAAAAACTTTGATCAAGCGCTTTCGCTCATATCACAGGGCATCATCAGAGTCAATTTACCAAACACAATTCAATTCTATTTATACAATTTAGACGTAACTTCCTTTCACATCCCCATTAATTTCAGTCATTGACACACTCATATACCTAACCATCTGGTGCAACACATGTCATTTAAAAATACATGCCCCAATTTTACAAATAAAAACTATATATGCATGTGTATTCATACTGTATACAATAAAAATGTGTTCTAAAATCAATAAACATTGAATTTTATAAACAGAATTGAATTGTGTTAGTAAATTAACTCTGATGGTGCCCTATGATATGGGCAAAAGAGCTTAGTCAAATTTTTTACATATTTTTTAATTCAATAAATTTAATTCTGCCTTGTCAAGTCATTTCTACCAGCTATAATCATTATTGCTCAGGGTAGCATGCAAGTTTCCTACTAGAACTTTAGAGTCAGTACGTGGTACCCTTATGGAGACACACACACACACACACACACACACACACACACACACACACACACACACACACACACACACACACACACACTCTCTCTCTCTCTCTCCAGGAAGGACAAAAACTGCAAATAGCTATTAGATGCACAGTGACACAAAGCAGGATGCTTTCCTTCTGTAGCTCACCCTGACTTCTCATGTCCATTCAACTACTGTCACAAACTTCAGCAACATGGCAGCCATCCAGAGATTTGCAGGTATCTCTTAATCTGTCCAAGACCCCTCCTAAAGGGTAACTCATTACAATAAAACAGGTCATCCCCATCAAGGAGTTCCAAATCAGGTAATAAGAACAATTTTACCTAGCTGGTACTTTTCAACTCTTACAGAAGATCAGGCTATTTCTGAATCCCTGAGATAACAGCCAATGTACAAGATTTAACTTCCACTGCCAAGGTCTAGTCTCTTGTAACTCGCATTCCTTCCAGTTACCACTTGACTGGTATCTATCCAAATCTCCTCATTTTGCCTTGTGGCTGGTGAGCCTAGACAGCGGCTATACACAACATTCCTGGACTGAGTCTGAATTATTAGGCATCTATATCTGTCATGGCTTGCCCCAACAAACACCATGATCAAACACTAGGTTGCTCATAAGTATACTTAGTAATAGAGCAGCCTGGTACTGAGGTCAATGCCTCACTTTGTAGTTAAGTCATCAGACATGAAGTTATATGTTATGGGTGCTCAGCTCAAGAAGGGTGCTTAGCAGTCATCTAATCATTACTTAGTGATGAGCTGAGTCAGACAGCTCTTGAAGCAGCAGGTCAGGTCCCAGAAAAATAAAAACATGTAGTAAGACTATCCCTGGAATATTCATCAGCTGGTGTGCAGGATGTGTCAGTTCCCACCTCCAGAAGGCCTTATTCCATTTATCAGGATAGGGGTATTTTATGGTTTCTGTAAATTCCCCATTCAAATCCTCAATAATTGAGAAGCTGTGGCCAAAAGGTGGTCAGTTTATATCAATAACACAAGACCAAATTCTCGATGCTCTTATGTGCATTAAGAAGATGTTCAGGTTTTGGTGTTCGTTTAAGTAGTCTATTGTATACAAGTCCATCAGGATGGATGTCGGGAATATTAAACTTAAACGAACTATCTAACTGACTGACTACATACTTGCATGCTCACAGTCTGGCTGCTCACTCAAAATGGCACTCTTGCTTGCACATGCTCAGTACTTATATGCATGTGTTGATTCACTGGAAAGCTTCTTAAAGGTATATCACACACACTGATCTCCATCTTCCCTCTTTACTGAGCTGTCTCATATAAACAACATTATTTGAATAGGCATGCAATTATGCAAACACTAATAAAGAAAAACAATAGTCATGTCCAGGTTGCCATGTATCTGGAACTAGGTTTCAAGATGCAACCTGATCTCATGATAATAGTTAGAACTGGGTTTAGCAAAAGGGACAGTCACTGAGGAATTTTCTGTTTGGGGAGTCTCAGGGATATATACGTGCTGACTCACTGGAAAGCTTCTTAAAGGTATATCACACACACTGATCTACACAAATAACAGATGCCACTGGTACAGGAAATTAACAAGTTAAAGCAAGTGGGATTTTCTTATGAGCTACTACCATGGAAGATGCCCATTCCATAGGTTCTTCTACTGGACAAATTATTCCTAGCTGCACCATTCTGTCTAGATCGGCTTTGACTCTGCTCTGCATTGCTACTGGAACTTTCCGTGCTGGTCTGAAAACTGGGCTAACCTCTGGTTCTAACTTCATAGAGTACAAAACTGGTAGCTTGCCTAATTTGTCTGCAAAAATATCAGCATACTCAGAAAAAATAGTTTGGGCAAAATTTGAGCTGTTCACATTCAGGCGTATATGGTGAACTTCTTTATTAAATGAAAGTAGTCCCATTTTCAAAATGTCTCTGAGGCCTAACAATGACTGCACATCTCTCGACTATGATGTTCCCAGCAGAGTAACAGGAAAGCGCTTCTGAGGCCTCAGTTTGAATCTCTTCACCACCATAAGCAACAAGCTTCGCACACTTTGTGAAATCAAGTTGTTCTTCTTCTTGTACTCTAGCAAACATTTCTGCTGACATAACATTGCACTTTGAGCCAGTATCTACTTTGAACTCTACGGGACTCCAATTAATCCAAACAGTACAAAAGGTTTCATTCTTTGCCTACAAATATACTGCATTAACTGTTTCACCAAGCAGACACACCATCAACATAAAAAGCAGGGATGCAGCTTTCTAACTGATCAACTTGCCTCTTGGAATGCTCTCTTTTAATAAAAGAATGTGCCTTATTTGATTTACAAAACCTTTTGAAATGATTCCCCTTATTGCAAGAATGACACTACTGACCAAAAGCTAAGCACTTTTCTCTTTTGGGCTTGTGATTTCTGCCACAATTACGAATGCTGACTATGAAGCTATGTGGGGGCACATGTTTTGACTTGAATTTGTAGGAAAGACTCAGTTTCCCAGGGAATGGCAGACCTGCAGTAGCTGCCATGTGCTTGGTTCTGTTTTTTTTTTAACCACATGCTGCATACCATCAACATGAGTTTTGTCACTGTACCTTCTGAGCTATTCTCATTTGTAAGCATACTTGTAGGCTTTCCTGTAAGCTTGTATATCTGAGAAATCTCAATGGCCTTATTCAACATTAAGTCACTGTCACAAAGCAAAATCTTTCTCACTATGTCATTATTAATACTACACACAAGCCTGTGCTTTATCTACTCATCTCTCAAATCACCAAATCTGCACATTTTAGCCTTGTTACTCAAGTCAGTTATATATGCTGCAAAAGTTTCACCAGGCTTTTGATCCCTTCTGTGAAATGTGTCTTTCCATTGTAACAATCTTTTGGGGATTACACATTTTCTAAATTTACATTTTAAGGATTCGGGGTCTTCCCTTGTTTCAGCCAGTATCACTATATGGTGGTCTTCCCTGTCCCCTGCAAAAACAGCAGGTACATACACAAATGAATGCTCTCTTTCAAAGGCCTCTGAACCAGCTAAATTAAGCAGAATAAATGCCTTTGCACATGCATCTCTGTCAGAAAATGCAGCCTGTATGAAAATATATTCTTGCTCAAACAGTCTCCAATTTTCTGCAATATTGTTATCAAACACAAGCGGTGCGGGTCTGCAAAAACCTTCTGCCATGCCGACAGATTACAGTAAAACACAATGCAAAACTGGTCCCTGTAATTATATACAAACAACACACACCAGGTACATGTAATAAGATTCAAGTACACAATAAACTCTTTGAAATACTGTACTCTGCGAAATATACCTTGAAATAACTGTACTCTGTGAAGTATTATTTGAAAACTTTACTTTGTGAAATAACTGCATTGTAATAATGCACACACTTGCAAACACTGCACACTTCAGATATTTTGGATAGCTTTAGTTAATATGAAAATTATCACGCAGAGAAAAAATATAGTAGTTTTCCCTTTTTGTACATTTTATGCATTTGGATTTTGTTTCAAACATTTTCAGAAGTATTTCAAATATTTTTATTAATATGTTGCAGTTTCAGATATTTTGTTTAATAAGAAATTTGTTTTGATCATTCTGAGTGCTTCATTTTATATTTATAGCAAAAGAAATCATTTAAGCAAGTTTTAGTACCTGGAATGTGTTTCTGACCTGTATATAACTGACTGACTACACACTTGCATTCTCACACTCTGGCTGCTCACTCAAAATTGCACTTTTGTTTGTATGTGCTCAGTACTTATATGCATGTGCTGACTGACTGGAAAGCTTCTTAAGTGTATATCACACACACCAATCTACATCCTCACTCTTTACTAAGCTGTCTCATGCAAACAACAACATTTGAATAGGCATGCAATTATGCAGACACTAAGAAAAACAACAGTCATGTCCAGGTTGCCATGTATCTCTTCACCACCATAAGCAACAAGCTTCGCACACTTTGTGAAATCAAGTTGTTCTTCTTCTTGTACTCTAGCAAACATTTCTGCTGACATAACATTGCACTTTGAGCCAGTATCTACTTTGAACTCTACGGGACTCCAATTAATCCAAACAGTACAAAAGGTTTCATTCTTTGCCTACAAATATACTGCATTAACTGTTTCACCAAGCAGACACACCATCAACATAAAAAGCAGGGATGCAGCTTTCTAACTGATCAACTTGCCTCTTGGAATGCTCTCTTTTAATAAAAGAATGTGCCTTATTTGATTTACAAAACCTTTTGAAATGATTCCCCTTATTGCAAGAATGACACTACTGACCAAAAGCTAAGCACTTTTCTCTTTTGGGCTTGTGATTTCCACCACAATTACGAATGCTGACTATGAAGCTATGTGGGGGCACATGTTTTGACTTGAATTTGTAGGAAAGACTCAGTTTCCCAGGGAATGGCAGACCTGCAGTAGCTGCCATGTGCTTGGTTCTGTTTTTTTTTTAACCACATGCTGCATACCATCAACATGAGTTTTGTCACTGTACCTTCTGAGCTATTCTCATTTGTAAGCATACTTGTATGCTTTCCTGTAAGCTTGTATATCTGAGAAATCTCAATGGCCTTATTCAACATTAAGTCACTGTCACAAAGCAAAATCTTTCTCACTATGTCATTATTAATACTACACACAAGCCTGTGATTTATCTACTCATCTCTCAAATCACCAAATCTGCACATTTTAGCCTTGTTACTCAAGTCAGTTATATATGCTGCAAAAGTTTCACCAGGCTTTTAATCCCTTCTGTGAAATGTGTCTTTCCATTGTAACAATCATTTGGGGATTACACATTTTCTAAATTTACATTTTAAGGATTCGGGGTCTTCCCTTGTTTCAGCCAGTATCACTATATGGTGGTCTTCCCTGTCCCCTGCAAAAACAGCAGGTACATACACAAATGAATGCTCTCTTTCAATGGCCTCTGAACCAGCTAAATTAAGCATAATAAATGCCTTTGCACATGCATCTCTGTCAGAAAATGCAGCCTGTATGAAAATATATTCTTGCTCAAACAGTCTCCAATTTTCTGCAATATTGTTATCAAACACAAGCGGTGCGGGTCTGCTAAAACCTTCTGCCATGCCGACAGATTACAGTAAAACACAATGCAAAACTGGTCCCTGTAATTATATACAAACAACACACACCAGGTACATGTAATAAGATTCAAGTACACAATAAACTCTTTGAAATACTGTACTCTCTAAATATACCTTGAAATAACTGTACTCTGTGAAGTATTATTTGAAAACTTTACTTTGTGAAATAACTGCATTGTAATAATGCACACACTTGCAAACACTGCACACTTCAGATATTTTGGATAGCTTTAGTTAATATGAAAATTATCACACAGAGAAAAAATATAGTAGTTTTCCCTTTTTGTACATTTTATGCATTTGGATTTTGTTTCAAACATTTTCAGAAGTATTTCAAATATTTTTATTAATATGTTGCAGTTTCAGATATTTTGTTTAATAAGAAATTTGTTTTGATCATTCTGAGTGCTTCATTTTATATTTATAGCAAAAGAAATCATTTAAGCAAGTTTTAGTACCTGGAATGTGTTTCTGACCTGTATATAACTGACTGACTACACACTTGCATTCTCACACTCTGGCTGCTCACTCAAAATGGCACTTTTGTTTGTATGTGCTCAGTACTTATATGCATGTGCTGACTGACTGGAAAGCTTCTTAAGTGTATATCACACACACCAATCTACATCCTCACTCTTTACTAAGCTGTCTCATGCAAACAACAACATTTGAATAGGCATGCAATTATGCAGACACTAAGAAAAACAACAGTCATGTCCAGGTTGCCATGTATCTGGAACTAGGTTTTGAGATGTGACCTGATCTCATGATAATAGTTAGGACTGGGTTTAGAAACAGGGACAGTCACTGGAGAATGTTCTGCTTGAGGAGTCTCAGGGATATGTATGTGCTGACTCACTGGAAAGCTTCTTAAAGGTATATCACACACTCTGATCTAAACAAATGATAGATACCACTGGTACGGGAAATTAACAAGTTAAAGCAAGAGGCTTTTTATGCAATGCTATCAAAGCAGAAGCTCTCCACATTATAGTGATAAATACCAGTAAGCAAGGAAAGCAGAATCTAACAATTCAGCCATGTGAAGATCTATGTTCAGCAGAAGTTTGGCGAGACCATACAGTCTGACTTTTAGATGTCCTCAAAGAGATTCTAGTAAATCATATGGTGACCACTGATGACAGTAGAGAAGAATATGCATGATCTTCTCATCAAGGGTGTACAAATGCTTACCTTAACTGTGGACATTTCTGTGATGTGTGAGGAATATGTCTTTTTCTTTGAGGGGCAGTGCCAGAAGCAATTTATAGAATTAGGATTACTTTTCTATTTGCTGGATGAAGTCACTGTAGTAACTGCAAAATTCTGCAATGGGAAAGCTGTAGGACTGGATATAGTCATACTCGAAATGCTGTAGGCATTTGGATTTCAACATGCTCCTTGAAGGATCCATGTATTTGGATTTCAGCATTTTCACCTTTCAACATTTTGATAGTTTAACATTTTTTCATTCAGTATTATAGTTTCAGTAAGTCTGCTTTCTGCATAGTGTCAGACGTGTGTGTGTGTGCGTGTGCGCGCGCACACACGCATATGTTATTGTTCCCTTAAATTGAAAGGTTCAAATTTTTTTCTTTTCAAGAACTATACAAGAGGTTGTTTATGCAATGTTATAAAAGACACAGACATGTATAAACTGCACTGAAAAAGGTATGTGTGTGTATGTGTAAATATATATATATATATATATATATATATATATATATATATATATATACACACACACACACACACACACACGCACTCACAAACACATACGTTTGCATAGACATACACAAACATATATTTTTAAAATGTTTTTCAAATGTGATAGAAACTGTGAGATATAATTTTATGTTTTCACAAACAGCCAGCTTTAGGCACCAGTGAAACTTGCAGTCGCTGGGGCTTCCAAACACAGCTAGTTATGTTATTTTGATATTTTGTTACATGTTTGCCAAACCATAAAAGCTAATACTGCAATCTTGTGCACTTAATAAACTAGATGGATAATAACTCTTCATATATCTCTCGTAAAATTCAAAGATAGCTCCGGTTTTAATAACCCATGTTTTGTCAAGGGTTAACAATTTCATTAAATGTTTTATCACTGATATAATGCCCTTGGCATAATTAAATTCTCTCCACTAAAACTAACATCATAGCCAGCTTTAGTCACCTGAAATACCCATGGCTGCAGGGGTGCCCCTCTTAATAATCCCTGACTGTGTAAAGGCAACATAAAAGCTACTGCTGGTTGGGGGCAAAACAAGAAGGAAAAAAATATTCATTCTTGATTACTTGAAGTAGGGTTGTGATAAGAACCTGTTAGGATAAAGCTGAAATTCAGTGAATGAACATGACCCAAGGTAAGTGCTAGAGATCAGCAACCCAGTGTGACCAATCTGTACCTTGGATTTTAACAAAAGTTGGTGCTTCTGATCTTAGGGGATGACTTTCTATTTCAGGTAGTTTTTAAATACTGGCAGAACACCAGATACTATAACTCGCAAATTCTTTGCTCAGTATTTCTGGGCAAAGCCAAAAAATAATAGCAGAATAAAGGCTCAAAAGCAGGAACACTTTTTAAATATTACTCTAATTCACTTAAAAAGTTAATAGAATATAATATTTTCCATCATCATGTATTTTTCAGACTAGTAGTAGTATGAAACTCTGATGTCTGGATTTATTGACTGTCTACAATCGTGACTGATTTACCAGCAAATCACACTTTCTTATGAGGGACAGAGAAAATTTATGAAGCAAAATCAGGGACAGTGAAAGGTATGAATTATTTCTCAATGAGGTAAATAAAAGTGACTTACTCTGCTGCTGTTTGAAAACTGATAAACAACAGTTGCTGTAGTTGGTGTGGCTGTACCTGTATTGCACAATGTATTGCTATTTACTGAAATAAGTGAAAAACTAGTACTGCTATGGCTTAAGCTTATGTGTGTGTCTGTCGGTGTGTTGTAGCATAAGAGTGACAAGCTAGCTATAATTCCTTTCACTTTCTAGCACAATCATCATCAGCATTGCCATTACACTTGTGTATGTGTGTGTTTGGTGGGGGGATGTGGTGACAGTGAATTACAGTTAGGGTTACCACCTGCCCCACTTTGCGAGGGACAGTCCCTCTTTGAATTCAAATATTGAAATATATGGTACGTATTGACCAGGACATGTAGATTTCTTGATTATTCTTATACAATTCATATTAGAACATAACGTGTTTTATTTTTGTGGTGATGGTTATCTACAAATGAAGGGAACTGCCATGGGCACTACATTTGCACCAATTTACACTGACCTCTTTATGGGGTATTTGGAATGGCAGTTAAATTACAGTGATATGAACCCATTTAAAGAAGATTTAATGATATGGTGTCACTAACTGGATGACTGCTGGGGCATTTGGTCAGGAACTGCTACTAATTGGTCAAAATTCATTAAATATTTGAATTCAAATGAGTTTGGACTTGTGTTTACTGATAGAATTGAAAAAAACAGTATTGATTTTTTAGATGTTAAGATAAGTAAGAAAACAAATGGTTGTATTATTACCAGTTTATATAGAAAACAGTTTACCAAGAATGCCATTTTAGAAGCTAGCAGCTGTCACCCTAAACATATTACTGCCAATATACCAAAGTCATAATTTCAAAGACTTAGGCGTATTTGCAGTGAAGATGAGGGATACAAACTTGAAATGAAGGATATGGGTAACAAAATTCATAAGACGATGCTACCAAAAAAATAATATTGTGAAATAACAAATTAAGGCATCTGGTTATGTCAGAGACAACTTTTTGAGAAATAGAAATGTAGATTCTTTGCAGATTAATAGACCTGCAATATTGGATACAACAAATTCCAAACTCAGATTTGTTATAAATTATAGCACAAACATTTTCAAAATCAGGGAAGTTGTTGCCAAACATTGGGAAATTTTGAAATCGGACCCATTCTTTGACCAATGCCTAGATGCTAGATGTTCCTATAGTTACAGAAGAGGGAAAAATATTTGTGAGTCATTTTCTTGGTACAAGAAGATTGACTCGCCCAAAGGGAATGAACATAACCATGTACCTAGAGGTAGCAATGCTTATGGGAATTGTGTGTACTGTAGGGTAATATCATGGACTAAGTCATTCACATCTATTAACACTTCAAAAGTATTTGACATTAGATATTTGATAACTTGTCATACAGACTGGGTAGTTTATATGGTGGTCTGCTAATGTGGGGCATTTTATGTTGGGCAGACCTCCAGGAATCTGAAGAGTAGAATTGTAGTGCACCTTAGTGATATCAGTTGTAAACGTCAGAGAAGTGCACTTTATAAACACAAACTAGAACATACCTCAGCACAATTCCTTTTTGTTGGGATTGATGTAGTGAAAAGGGATAGAATGTCAGACACTACCAAACATGAGCTTTTAGATAAAAAAGAAAGGATGTGGATGGTCAAGTTGAGGGCTTTATATAAGCCCAGAATTAATGATCATTGGTGATGTTTGATTCATATTTTCACTGTCTTCTTTCTCAACATTTTGGTCAACATTATGTGTTTATATTAAGTGTATAATATTTTTACACATAATAGCTTTTTAGCCCAAATAACAGAATAACAAGAATATTGTGGATGATTATATGTACTTAATTGTATATGTAATAAGTTGATTATGTTCCTTGAAAAATATGCTTTTTGGATGTGGGTTCCATATTAGGGAATGTGCACTTTAAAATGTGCATGCCTTTAACTATATGGGAACCATTGCATATAAATACTGGGATCTATATCAGAATAGCAAAGAGGCGTTTAATCGAATGCCTCATCGACGCAAACGGCAAATGCTCAGAACAGCGATTTCTTTCCCTGGGAAAAAAAATTGCTTGGCCTTTCCCATGTGTTTGCCCCTTTCCCCACTGTAGTGCGATCTTGGAGTTGGTATATTAAGTTAGGGGGTGTGTGGGAAGCACAGCCCCCCACATTGGGGGGTGTGGGGGGCAAAGCCCCCCACATTGTAATGTTTTGAAAGTGTGTGTGTTTGTTAGTGCTAGTGATTTCTTTCCCAGGAAAAGAAGTCGGTGTTCTGATCATTCAGGCGTTAGTGTGTTCACTGTTTATATGTCAGTGAAGAGGCGTTTGATTAAATGCCTCTTCGCTATTCAGATATAGACCCAAATACTGGTGGTTGCTGTATTGTAATTTCACACTGACGAAGCCAGGGGGTGAAACTGGTCACCAGTCTGTGTTGCTGGAGCCAAATGGCTGCAAAAGAAGCTGCTTGAATGTTTGTTCTACTGGAATAAAAAGTTTTCTACATACTTATTTAAGTGTATTGGGCCCTTTTCTTCTGGATTTACTATGAGGTTTGATACATTAATGGGTGCTGGTGTCTAATGTTTGTGCTTGAACTGTGTATATTCCAAGCACCAAGCTTATTTAAGAGTGCACCAGTTTGTTTTTGGACTTGGAGATATACATATATATATATATATATATATATATATATATATATATATATATATATATATATATATATGCACACACACACACATATATATATATATATATATATATATATATATATATATATACACATATACACACACACACACACATATATATATATATATGTGTGTGTGTGTGTATATATATATATATATATATATATATATATATATATATATATGTATACACACACACACACACACACACACACACACACACACACACACACACACACACATATATATATGTGTGTGTGTGTGTGTGTGTGTGTGTGTGTGTGTGATATATATATATATATATATATATATATATTTATATGTGTGTGTGTGTACAATGGCAATAACTTGAAATACATGACTGTGATCATTTTAACCTTTGATTCCATCACAATCTAACACCAGAGGTATGCACTGGCAGTGACTGTATTTTTTTGTGGGGGGAGGAGGTAGGGGAGGCAGGCAGTATTCCCAAAGAGGATTTGTATATCCTTGCAACAATTGTCTTCATAGTTTATTGTGAGCTACTATTTTGTTAGCTTTGAACATTAAGCCTAGGGCACAACTTATGTGTTCCTTGAAAGAAAAAAGTAAGAGTAAAATTCTTTTCTTACTTAGTATTTTTTGTTCTGGTCACCAGTAAATTAAAAAGTTGGGAAATGCTCAAAAATGGTTCCCAGAGTATCTATAACCCTATGGATTCTGGAGATCCTGGCTTAAATGAGTTATTTCCGAAATGGTTGTTACTGTGCTGTCTTTGTCAGGAAAGATGTGTAGAAAGGAAAACTACAGTTGATCATCAACACTAAATTTCCTTCCTTAATCATAATTTCTGTTGAAGTCATCATTGGATGTAGATGTGTAAAAAGAAAAAAAAAATTTTAAATGTACTTCAGAACATATAGAAAGCAATGGTTTCTTGAAAAAACCTGAAGACTAAGGCAAAATAAGAAAGGAAGAAAAAAGTAATATGCATAATGTGGAGAGACCGAGAATAGTGACAGAGGAAATATGTGTGTGTGTGTGTGTGTGTGTGTGTGTGTGTGTGTGTGTGTGTGTGTGTGTGTATGTGTGTGTGTGTGTGTGTGTGTGTGTGTGTGTGTGTGTGTGTGTGTGTGTGTGTGTGTGTGTGTGTGGGGGGGCGGAAGAGTAAAACTTAAGTCCAGCCCTGTACCAACAGCTGTTGCAGTATATGACAGTTACATCTAAATGCCATTAAATGTGAATGTTTCTCTGTGAGACGAGACAACATAATGTGCTACACAATCCTGTCCTTATATAGTGTATTGTAGCTATGGTTCAATCTGTGCGCACTACTCCTATATCCTTATGTAGTGCAATGTAGCTACAGTTCAGTCTGTGTGCACTACTCCTATGTCCTTATGTAGGGCATTGTAAATACAGCTCAGTCTGTGTGCACTACTCTTATGTAGCGCATTGTAGCTACGGTTCAGTCGGTGCGCACTACTCCTATGTCCTTGTGTAGTGCATTGTAGCTATGGTTCAATCTGTGCACACTACTCCTAAAACTCTGCAGCATTAATTAAAATGTTTTGTAGGAGGGGTGGCAGTGACAGGGTGATACTTAGACAGAAGTGTCAGGGGATCCCAGGCTTGACATTTGTTGGGGGTCCCCAAAATGCTAACACTGTCTCTGTTGACAAAATTATGCCTATATAATTTCAGACTAACCTTTGGGAATACTGATGGTGAACGTGTACTGAAAAGGAGAGGGACACTTTTAAAATAACTGCAAAGGTGTAATAACTGACCTCAGTAAAAATTTTCTTTTTTATTCTGTTGTATATACTGATTGTATAGAAATCAACAATAATACAGAAGATTTAACCATAAAAAGACATTCTCTGGGATTCATAAAGGTTATCACCAAGTATACCTTCTGTATTCAATAACATCCAAGAAAGGCTACACTTAGTGTAGGCTTAGAGGTAACCTTTATGAATCCCAAGCATTATACTCATATTAAACAGAAACATGTATGTATATCAACAATTAAACCAGTATGAAGCTTGACCTGAGTATGATTTCTGCTGCTAAAAGACATATAAAAAATGTAAATTAAAAATTTCTGAACAATTAAATCCTTTATCAATAACTTTTTCAACAGCCATACAAAACCTAAGACAAATATATATTATCATGATTTGAATGAAACAACTCCAGACATGCAAATAGCCAATCACTAAACTACTTTTTTAAATTTTTGTGATAGTTTACATGCTTTTAAATATTTTGACATAGCGGAGGTAAAACACTGAAAGATTAATTATGTTGCATTTGTTCCACAGGATTGTAATAAAAATAACTTAACTATAGCCACAAACAATTAATTCGATTTTTTCCTTCATTTTATCAAAACCCTAATGGGTGGGTTAAATCATTTTTGATTAATTTAAATTATTTAACTCTGTCATTAATAAATTTCAACAGCTCTTGAGCTGTAATATTTTGCTTGGGAGTGTTGTATAAACATAAGGTCACTTAGAATGATTAACAATAATAATCCACTTTGCAAAAGAACACTGAGATTTTATTTTTAACACAACTTATAATTCTTTAACTTGTTGAGCTGCTAGTGGACCGTATCTTGAAATGTATACATTTTCTAAGACACTACTTTTATCTAACAAATTACATTCCTTTTGTTTTATCATTTTCAACTTGGAAGTCGTTATTAATAATCCTCTTAACACTAAATGTTTATTTCAGCTTGGAAATTAAGCCAGTCTATTGCTGAAAGATTCATATGCTTGGGAAATACCTAATAATTAGGGATTTCACACCCAATTCCACCCTCTTTTCTGGGACTTTATAACACTGTAAACATTTTATAGATAGCTAACTTCGAAATAGTATGATAAAATCTATGCTCAATTTTGCATTCTCTTTAAATTATCTTAAAATGCTAGTAAGCAAACTCAAAACTAAATAAAAAAAAGTAAATTGTAGATTATGATTTTTACAAGACACAAAATAAAATGATGCCTCTTCTGGCTACAGTAGTCTACATAGTAATCATAGTAATCATGGGAAATACAAGCGTATTAGACCAAAGGCCAATTGTGCCTTGCCAGTAATGATCCTAAGGCTTGAAGAGCTATTTTGAAAGAGGGCAAGGCCTGTAACATCTAGAGTACAACAATCTATTAAATCAAAATCATTCATTAAACATACCAACATTTTTGATAAGTGCTTCAGCTTTAGTTTTCATGTTCTTGCCATCCTGAATAATCTGTAGCTATGATAAAGCAGCAACTGTTAAACTAATCTAGTAACAACAGAGAAAGCAAATTATTATTTAAAAAATCTCAAAACTAAATGAAAGAACTCTAACTAAAGCTACAAAAAATTAATTCTTTAAAAACATCTTCCACTACTGTTCTTTCAAAGTTGACTGAAGTATGCCTACTCTCCACACCATGACCTCACCCACGTGAATAGAAGTAATGTTAGAAAATAAATTAAGCTATGTGACATATATTTCAAGTAGAAAATTATGTAGTTAAGATTTTTGCTTAAAGAAAAGAGAAAAAGAAATTCAGAACAGAAATAATCCCAGGCATGAACTTGTATGTTATATTTTGGTCCAGTTTTTCTTCAGTTTCTCCATTCATCTGCAAAAAAATATGAAAAAAAATGTATCTGTTGACTGACTACCTTGCTATGCTATGAGATATAAGACAAAGTTATATGAAACACTGTACAAATCGATCGGTTAGATTAGTGATGTATAGGAAGTAATATAGATAATTTTTATTGTGTAACAAAATGCTTATAATTTTTGACAGAACTGCAGCATTACAGTTCTGTATTTGCATATGCTAACAAATGTAATATAGTGAATACAAACATCTACAAAGCCAACAATCTTGGTAATGCACATCTCATTGTAAAGCATGTACTGAAGACAATTTCTAAAATTTAGTAGCTTCACTCTAAGCCATCCAAAGCAAAACAAATTAGTAAGTATATACCTATCCCTCCAAACAGTTCAGCTGATGTTGCCAAAGAGATTATATCCCTATATTAAGTATTTCTGATGCCATTTGACTTGCTTATGTGCACTAAATCCATCAGTATGGGGTCAAAGGATATCTTGTACGGCAGAGACAGGTCACTAAGTAGCAATCTGTAGGATACAGAGTCTAGTGACAGGGCTTTGAATCATTCCATTAAGAGATATTGTTTAGGTCATGTATCCTTTTAAGCAAGGTATCTCAGTAGGCATTCCTTTGGTTGACTGTGCTTCCTTACATTTAATGACCATCATTCTAGCTTCCAGATTTTCTCACTTGATTATTGCATGTTTGGCTGTTTCTTCCATGACCTCAGGCTGTATGAAACTCCTACTTTCTTCCACGCATTGTCTCTGTTACTGAGATGATATGTAAATATGCTTTCCTTTTCTTAGATCAGCTTAGAAACATACTGGGCATCCATCTTGGCACCTGAGACCATTTCATCTTCCATTCCTAATGCCTTCCTTCTTATTTCTTTTGTGTCCATTTCTAAGATGTGTTGATTCAGTATACTGCTGAATTTCAATGCACAGTCTCACAGACCCTCCCACTGATCAGGGTCAACTGTTTACTTTCATTTATGTTTCTTGAATTTCTATTGTTGCAAAGACAGGCAGACTTTCTGGTTTTGCGTGAGTCTGGGTACAATTGATTCTGCTTCCAGCCTCAAGAAGTTACTATTTTAGTGACTCATTCTCAGTATTCTGATATATATTTTTTTTCATTTTTAGGAGAGCGCTTGTCACAATTATTCCTTTTTACATGTAAACACACAGGGTAGGATTTTGAGATGGCCAACGCCATTGTGTAGTGCTATTCACTGCAATCTGTAGATTTTAAATCTGTTCTCACTGCTCATAATTGTATATTATACATGTTTTTCACAACATTTATTTGAGATGCATATGTAAACCTATTACATGTTCCTGGAACATATTACAAACAATGGCTTGCTGAAAGTACAACAGGCCATCTCTGAATACCCCTGCAATGTCAGTTTAGGTTTGAGACTGATTTTGATTCAGTCTTTCAAGTACAATTATCAAGTCACTTTGTTGTTTTTAGATTTTGCTTTCTGATATCTCAACTTTATTGACTATTTCCACTTGTACAGAAATTTCATAAAACCTGCTGGATCTCATTGTCTGTTCTATTTTGTATATCTTTGATCAAGGCCAGTAAGCAACCTTGCAAATCTCCCTGTCATTTTATTTTCATGTTCAGAAGTCATCTGTTCTACCGCTTGTTCAGCAAATGGAAGGCTTTTCATTTCTTCTCAACAGCTGCATGATGGTTAACGTACAAAGTACTTTCATATTTTAAAAGCCTTCTAATAACCCTTCCTCGAGACATTTTTACTTTTTTTTGTTGTTCACATCACCAGCTTGTCATCACCAAGAAATCCAATGAATTGATATTTCAGTTTCCTCAGCATTTCACCATTTTAAAGAACACTGCTTCTATTTCATGAACCAACAGTCCCCCTGGATTAAGAATCTTCCTTCAGAGCTGTACACAATTATTATAACATAGCTAATTTAAAAAAAAAATCTTCATCTGATTGAAGATGCTTGGTGTTCTAGGTATCTTAAGTTTCAGCAACAGAGCTCTTTTCTTAAACTTTCAATTCACTTCTTAAACATCTGTCTTACCTTCAAGCTTACCACCTTTTTCTTCTCTACCTCTTTTTCCCTTATTGGACTTTGGCTTCCTTCTTTAGGTGTTCTCTCTTTTCAGCTTCTGGTAGCTTCATTTAATCTTCAGTCACTTATTTCCTTTGAATTCTGTCAACAGAAACATTAAAAAAAAATTGGTCATCCTTAATATACATTCACAAATAGTTTTTAGCCATTTCCTTTATTTAAACCTTTCTACTTTGTATACTGCAAAAACGTCATGTCCTTAAACTTTTTCTCCACCCACCTCCAAAAAAGATATATTAGCAATATTACAGCTTTCTAACCATTATGATTACAGTTCTTCAAAACATAAAAAAGTTTAATCTTACCTGCCATAAGACAACATTGCCTTAACCAGACCATTACATAACACATACTTACAAATTCAAACCTACCAAAGCTGGAAAAATGAATATGAATAGCTTTATTTGTAAGCATAACAATTGACATTTAATTCATTCTTGCAGCTTACAAAAACACTCAAAACATTGCTTGCATTTGGAATTAATATTGAAAACATGCTCACTAGCTGTTTGTAAAAAGGCATTAATTTAATTTGCCATAAAACGTCTTTTCTCAAAGCAGCTTTGTGTTTTTCATGCATGGAGGTTTTTATCAGTAAATTTTACTGACAGATTTAGCAGAAAGTGAAAATGATAAATCTCATGATTTTTCTACAGTGACTTCCCCTTATCCATTTGCCACTTTAAGTTTTCTGGACATAAACATGCTCTTCTTCAGTCTTCAGGAACCAGTCAGAATTTATATTTCCTACATTCTGGTTTCCACTTCTAGTACTTAACAATTTTTAGATGAAAGGCATGTGAGTCCCCTTTAGCTGTGTATATATATATATATATATATATATATATATATATATATATATATATATATATATATATAAACACCTGTGTTACTTCCTCTATAGACAATATTCACCCGATGTATTCTTGTATTTCTCAGTACTCTTTTCTACTGGGCTCACTGACTCCAGGCCCACTACCCCAGATTCCACTGTTTCCTCCTTCGCATGGGCATAATAGTTCAAGCTAGGAACTTCAGACCCATTCAGAAAATCTATAAAAGTTAAATTTCCATGTTTTAGAAATATGGTATGACTCATCATTTCATTAACCATAATAACAAAAATCATTATTTCATTAACCATAATAATTTTGTTTGTGTCTTTCGGCTTTTCCCGGTTAGGGGTTGCCACAGCAGAACTCCGGTCCGCTAATGATTGGCAGTAGAGTTTTACGTGCTGGCTTGCCGGGCCTAACGCACAACCTTCAACTAAGGAATGCCCGTTCAGCATGTCGCCACACAGAAGACGCTCTAACTGAGAATCGAATGGGCAACGTCTAACTGTGAGGCGACAACGCTACCGCAGCACCACCACCATTGATTTTAGCTTTATGATGTTTTCCTTCTCTTACAACTTACATAACATCTGCAGTTTGAAACATCAATCCTTTCTCTTCAGAATTTTCTATTTAACACAGCAGTCACCCTGTTTTTAACATCAGGTGATTGAGGATTTTGTTTTTAATCTAAAACATGCCTGCAACATAATCAAGTAATATGTTAATCAATGGAACTTCAGTAAAGTTACCAGCATGTATTATTTTGTTTTTTCAAATTTCACCTCTTTCCCAGTAGTTCAATAGTATGTTGCTAGTTCTGTAAATTCCTTCACAGCTAGCTCACAAAGAAAAGCAATTTGCTCCCATATACATTAAGCTCTTTTTTGGCCTTGGTGGTGCAGAGGTTAGCATTGTCACCTCACAGGAAGAGGTTCTCCAGTTCTATTCCTGGCTGGAGCTCCTTCTGTGTGTAGTCTGCATGTCCTCCCTGCAGTCGAGTGAGCTTTAAAGACATGCAGGTAGGTGCATGTGGGTATGTGCACGCCTTCTGTGAAGGTTGGGCACCGAGCTGGCAACTTGACACCGTAAAAACAACACTGCCAATCAAACTGTGGACTGATGATCTTCTGTGATGACCCCTAATCGGGAAAAGCAGAAAGACACTGCTATATATTAAGTTCTTTTTACAATTTCTTCTGGGCCGCCTTCACTTTTTCTGTTTATTCCCACCTGTATCAGCTTTAACTAATCATGTTAGGCCTTCTGCATTATCACTTCTTTCACTTCTTCAATAAACACTGAAGTAGCTATCTTTTTTATTTCTACCCAATTCCTAGCATTCAGTATCATCTTTTCCACTTTTCAAGCAACCAAATTTCCTTCCATTTCTTACTTAGTTCATCCAAACTATCTGGCAAATTGATTTAATGCAAAAAGCCACTCACTGCCCATATCCTTCTTTACGGCTGTCTTGGTCTGCTGGATAAATATACCACTCTCTCGTTTACAAAAGTTTCTCTGTTTGCTCATAAATGGCACTCCTACCTTAACTGTTAGTGGCATAGTTATGACATCCAAAAGAATGCCAGATCCGCCATGGTTCCTGTGCAGAAATGTTTAATCCTTTATATTTCTTATGGGTCTTGTTAAACTTTCTTTGTACAGTTCTAGCATTTTTTTACAAGAACCTGCCCCTTCATTAAGGGTCTGAGAAAGCCATGAGTTATGAGAATGAAAAATAAATAAATAAATGCATACATACAATAATCTAAAGCAAATAACTGCAGGATCAGTTACAAGGATTTGTCTTTTCCTTTCTCCTTGCTGACCAAGGCTCAAAGAAGCTGTGGTTAGCGAGCAAGAAAAATAAACAAAAAAAGGTAGCACAAATAATTGCATTGACATTTACAAAGATGCAATGTATGTTGGTAAATGTGTATGTGCCTGTGTATATGTGGGTGAGTGTATCTCTCCATCTCCATGTATGTATATGTATGGGTTCCATTCAGAATTTCAAAGCTCAAAACTTCGAATTTCATATGATTGAAGATCATATGTTCTTAGTTTCAAAACTTTGAAATCCTGAACGGAGATCGGCATACAGTGTGGACCAGGAGATTTCCCTTGTCCTCGCTGTAGTGCAATCTCAGAGTTGGTATATTTAAGTTGTAGGGGGTGTGGGTGCAGGGGGGCTTGTCCCCTGCATACACATGTTTTAGTATGTTGGGTGGTGTTTTGGGGGGGGGGGTCATAATTTCAAGCTTCCAAGATCTTGATATTCTGAAACTCGAGATTTTGGGATTTCAAAATTTCCTAGTGAAGCCATATATATATATATATATATATATATATATATATATATATATATATATATACACATACACATATGTGTGTATATATATATGTGTGTGTGTGTGTGTGTGTGTGTGTGTGTGTGTGTGTGTGTGTGTGTGTGTGTGTGTGTGTGCAGACATTATTAGATACTTACTTAACTTATATTTTGGATATAAAATATTTCCTCTAACAAAAATTTCATGTTGTACAGCAACTTTTTATCATTAGTCAGAAGAACTATTTTTACATCAAAATTGAGAATAGGCAAGAGGGGCTGGAATGTATTGCAGAAAACTAGCAAAGGAATCAAGGTATTGGGAGCAAATAATTAGAGAGGAAAGGTAATAGAATAGGAAGAGACTAAGAATACATTTGGACTGCAGGCTAGAAATTGCCTTCCCGTATCAAAGTCTGATATCAGAGTACAGGCAAATAGAAAGGAATAGGGGGATCCCAAGTTAAACACCAGTACTGGTCAAGTTTTTAGTAGAACCTAGAGCAGAAGCTGCTGTTAAAAAAAAGGGATAATTAGTACAGCATATCAAATATTGCATGATCGGTGGCACAGTAGTGCAGTGGTTAGCATTGTCACCTCACAGCCTAAGGTTATCTGGTTTGATTCTCAGATGTGGTCCCTTCTGTGCAGAGTCTACATGTCCTCCCTGTGTTCAAATGGATTCCCTCTGGGTGCTCCGGTTTCCTCCCATATTCCCAAGACATACTGCAGATGGACTGGACATTCTACATTGGCCCTAGGTGTGAGTGTGCCTTCTGAGGTAGGTTGAGCACCAGGCTGGCAACTTGACACCGTAAAACTCTACTGCCACTTGTTTTGTGGACTGATGATCCACTGCAACCACCCCTAATGGGAGCAGCTGAAAGGAGATGATGATGATAAAATATTGCATGATAACTAGAGAACCAATCAGAGGAGGGCAGAAAAGACTGGATAAACAATTACATAGGTGTTTTTATACCCTAAGTAGACTCCAAAGAATCTTTCCTTAGGTAGATTGCAAATGTGGGAAGTGTGATAGGGAAGAAAGAGGTAATTGGGAATATAGTTTTGGAGTATAATGAATTGGCAGACTTTAAAAATTCCCTGCAGACTGCACCTCCTTGGTGTAACGAAGGGCATGATTTTTTTGAGCTGTGATACAGAATCAGAATTGCCTAGACATAGTATGTTCTTGCTGAGTTTAATTCTGGTTGATTCCAAAAATGCAATGGAAATCAAAGTTTAAACCAACTGTACTAGAAGTGATGACTATAGTAATAGACATAAAAATGAAAGTGGGATCTGTAGAACAGGGTATGAGCAAATTACATTGAAAAAATGGAAATTGTGGGAACAATAGATGCAAAATAACATTTTGGAGGAGGAATGAGGTTTAAGGGATGACAGAAACTGAATAAGCTATGTACTGTTCAACTCACAAGGACTGTGTAGAAGATATGTGATTCATAATATATGGAACTAAAAATATGTCAATATGGTTTGTTTTCATTTATTAAAATGTATGATTGCCTACGTAATAAGTGATAATTCAAGTAATTAGTAATGCTGCTGCTTAAAAAAAATATATAAAAAAAGTATATACCAAAAGCAAAACAAATACCAAACTATTTATTTATTTTATTTAACATTCGTTAGCCAGGATAGTCAGACTGGACAAATGTCTGTTTTCAGTGGAGTCCTGGGGAGGAAAACTCCATAAGTTTACAGAGAGAAGAAAAATTTACAAAAGAGACATTATAGAGTAGTAGAATACAGATTGTAGACTTTATAGCCGTTAGTATAGAATAAGAGGATATTCCCCCTTTTGGTTGAAAATACCCGATGGCCCATTATCTAACACAATACAATTCTGTCCTCCACAGTGTATGTACAGAGGAAATAACTGATCCTCCAGAAGTAGAAAGATCCTCTACCTGTGGTATTAGGCCTGACAACACACCTGTGTAGTCTATTATTTCCACGAAGAGTACTTGAAAAATAACTGGAGGAAGATATTCTCTTTGTGTCTGTTTCTGTAGCACATAAAAGATAAGGATGGAATGTTAAGGAAAGTAAAGAAAAGGAATGAAAAAATACAATGTATGAGAAAGTGAAGGGTAATGACTTCTGTTGCCTTCTATTGAAGCAAGTTACTAACAATTTCATAGTATATTTTTAAAAAAAAATACAGAGTACCCTTGTAGATGTCCCTGCTCATCCAACATTGTAGAAAAGGCTTAATAACTAAATACAACTGGGGATGACACTAATAATGATAGCTTGCCAATGTACAGGGGTACAAGAGACTTAAGGATTAGTATTGCTACAGGTTAGTATGAAATCTGCAACTGTAGCACTTGAATTGGGAATGTATGCATGCTAACCAAAACAAATAAATGACAGGCTGTGGCTATGCTCAGCTTTCGTACTCTTGTCTTAAAATGTCCAAAACAGAAGCCGTGCAACACTTGGAAGAAAGAATATATTCCATAACAAAAACCAAACATGTTTTCACATAAGCTTTGTCATGTTGTTTTAGAATTCAATGACACTTATGTGAAAATGCATTTTTTTATTATTAAATATATTCTTTCTTCAAAGTATTGCACAGATACTGTTTTTGGACATTTAAAGTAGATATACTTCTCTTATATGGATGGCAAAGACAACACAGAGTAAATATACAGAAATTATAGTTGATGAACAGAAGAAATCTAAAGGACATATAGACCTCTATGTTGGCTATTTCTGCCTAAAAATACATTTTAATCTTTTAAAGAACAGTCCCCAATACTGAGAAGGAGGAGGAAATGGGGACTGCTAAAGGAACACTTCTGTTTATTTTCATTAAAAAAGAGAGAGAAGATTTAACATATCCACTCAGTAGAAGTGCACAGGCGAGAATAATGACCATCTGATAGGACTGTAAAGAAATAGAGAAAATAAATAAAGACGGACTAGACAATCAGATGCTTTTATGATTACCACAGAATTCTTACAGAAAATACACACACACACACACACACACACACACACACACACACACACACACACATGAAAATTCATAGTCACATGTGGCCAAGCAATATCCACGCAAGGAATGCAAGGCAGAAAAACTCTTCATGGCCTGCATTTTCAAGTAAAGGTGCAAATATTCAAACTTACACACATACATGCATGCACACACCCCCAGAACCAGTTTAACATACCATTCCATCTGCCAGCATGCTGCTTGGAATGTGGGAGGAAAGTCAAGGCAACAAGTAAAAGCCAACTTAAACACAGAGGAGTCATGCAAACTCCAGACAGAAGGCATGCAACAACATGTGTCAAAAATGGGAGACCAAGCATAACCAGCACACCACCCTATACTGACATGTGCAACTTTGCTGTTTCTTCATTGTAACATTTATTGGTACTCTGTATGCAGTGTCAAACATTTATGTGGTCACGACTCACCCTCATAGTGCAGAGGGAAGCTCTGGCTGTGTCCCAGACGACCTGCAATCCACAAGTAGCATGGCAGCTGGAGGGACAGGGTAGGGAAGTGTGGCAGTGACTGTTTAATGTGGTAGGTGCAGATTGGATATTTGTATTAGCAGCGTGTGCAGGAATACAGGTGTATTGCTGCAGTAAAAAGAACATGGTATGCCCTCAATGGAAGAGCTATACCCCTTGGTCAAGTGGTTGCATGTGTGCAGAAGTATGCATTCACCTCACCAAGGTAGCTATAGTGAAGCGCACACAGGCTTTTGAGGGGTTGAGCTAGGACAATCTACAGAATCTGTACACCATCCCAGTCTACAACAGTGACCATTGCCTCCACCGGGAAGAGGGTTCTTATCCAAATACAGGAGCAAATGGATCATTTGGGTGCTGCAAGAGCAGCCATTGGGCCAATCCTGCAGATGATTTAAAAGATGATCTATTCTCTGGGAGTATCAAAAACTGGACATATGGACCTATCAAAGAGCTTATTTAACCATAGCCAATATTCAAAATCCTTTTAAAAGTTAGCACTCTTAAATAAGTAGATAAATAAATACATAAACAAAACTTTACACAAAATGCAGAATATTACAACAAATATGATTAAAAGACAACTGCAATTTTTAGAACCATATACATAAAGATGCAGATATCAAAGACACAGTCACACAAATAACTACAAAACAGTAATGCCAAGCAAAAATTATGTCCAAAGTAAAAAAGAATTCAATCACTTAAGGAAAAAAAAACACAAACACACACAAGTACTGAAAAGAAAAATGAAACACACAAAAAAATATTAACAAGAATAGAGCTCTCTTCCAGCAAAATTAGGTACGAAATCAAAAGATGCATGTATGTAAAAACTGTTCATAACCAATGACATATGTCATTTTATGCACCGACTTATTACCTCATTCTACAAATCCTTCTACCCTTAAAAAGTGCAAGGATGTTACAGCCAGAGATTTACTATAGAAATAAACATGAAAATTCATTCTAATGACAAGAATTGTGGAGCCTGAAAGCATGTTCCATGGTGTCCTGACAACATCAAAGATGTATAGGCTAACTACTAAGAAGGTCCATTTTAGGCTTAGTCAATAACCTGGAGTCAGAATCAAACTTTGTACCTTGTGTCTATGACGTGAAGACCTTAATCATTATGCCAACTCTATCTCAGTCTTCTTGTGAGATGCAATTCAGCCATCTGATCTTTTCAGCAAAAATGTGCAGCTATCCAAGAAGAATTCATCCCTACAGAGAAAGCTTAAAACACATTCCTGGGAATTCATTAAAGGGCCTAAAAAGGTACTGCTTCCCCAACATGGTATTTTGTGATTCACAGACATGATAGCCATGATGAGGAAACACCTCATAATCTTCAAATGTGCATGCCTCTAAATCACAGTTACATTATGGTAGTAAAGTGTTACTCATGGAGGCATTGGTATTCTTCCCAGTTAATCTCACTGTCCCTTTACACACAAGTACAAAAGACACACACACACCACAGTCCCCATACCCTTCCCAGACCTAACTGTTGTCCTGTGGTTTTCCTCTAGCCCCGCCCCCCACCGGACCTCATAACAGATGAAGTGCCATTATGGCATATGTCTAGTATGCCCTGGTGGCTAATGTGTCCCCCCCACTCCCCTAATTACCATAATATTTAAGTGCCGTTATGGCATACTTGTAGTTGCTCTAGTGGCTAGTGTGTCTCCAACCCTCGATCGCTGTAATACTGAATGTGCCATTATGGTGTATTTCTACATTACTTTTTCTCCTTCCCCAACAACCAATAAGCTCTGTATATTTTCCTTTGGTCCACTCATTTCTCCAGACTCCTGGTATCATAAGATACCAGGGGAGGAAGATGACAGCCAGCATTATTGTGGCCTTCCAGTGGGTATTAGGGTATGTTTAGTAAAACTCTTCCTGTTGGCTAAGAAAACAGTAGGATTCCTACTGTGCTGGACCCAGTTAGAATAAACACTTTTGTACAACTGCAACACCCAGCTACAATGCGTGTATATTTATTTCGGGAACCTGACTTGTTGAGTCCTAGGTTGCAGGAGTGGTACCACCTGGTCATTTGGTATCTCTGTTCTGTGCCTCTCCTATCTTCTAATACCCACTCTGAGTCTGAATGCAGTATGGATAACAGGATCACAGAAATTCAAACTCAAGATGGGATCAGCACAGCAGTCAAACAGACCCTTCTGATTTCAAGTAACATACAAGTTCTCCAACATACAGTTTTAATGAAAGTTATGTTTTGCTATTTCATTTTCACTGGTTTTGTAACCCAAAGTAAGAATGGAGATCTGCTATACACAACTGCTATTGCAAAAACAAGTCTCAAAATGTAAATTATGTTTTTAAGAGAAGGTCTAAAAATAAAACTTAATTTTCTTCAGCTATATTAAAAATGTTTATAAACAAGTACTTGTGGCAGCAGTTAGGGAACACAGCAAAATGATGATGTTAAATTATACAGCTGAAAATGAGCATTAAACTGTCTTTGTAAAGTAAGGTACAAAAAATGTATGGCATGAGAAAGGTGAAACACTGGATAACTTACCAAACCTGTGATAAAAACAAGCTGAGATTGAGAGAAAGTAGTACTGTGTTACCAGCTGCCAACTCTGGAGTCATACTAATGGCAGAGATGCATAAAACACAGGCTTATTGTTTATAGATAAAATAAAAATAGCTCAATTTGGATTAAAGTTAATCTTCAAATTATCTACACTATTTACATGGTACCTTGGATGCAAGTTTTCAGGTAAATCCACTAATTTTATTCAACATACACCCAGTACCAAACACAGTGCTTCAGGAAACCAGTTATAATTATAATTAATAGCTGCACACACACCTCAGCTTCCAGCTCAACACAACACAAGTGCTCTACTTGCCCTTCCTTCAGGCCATATCTAACTTATGCCCCAGATAAACCATCTGAATTATCCAATTCCAGAAACCAGAAATATTTAAGAAGGGTCCCCAACTCTATCCTATTATGATAATTCCAAATGAAATGAAGAACCAACTTTTCTGGTACCTTGGATGCTTTTTTTCAAATCCACTACTTTTTTTTATTCAACATACACCAGTAACCAACAAGTGCTTCCAGAAACCAGGTTATAAAGAATTTTGCACACTGCCACCTCAGCTAAGCTTTCCTAACACAAGTGCTCTACTTGCTCTTTCCTTCCTTCCATATCTAACTATAAGGCTTATATATCTATCTGAATTACCATCTCACAATCTGAATTTTATCAAGAGAAGAAAACCAGAAGAAGGGTCCTATACCTACCCAATAATTCCAAATGACCACAACTTTTTATGCAGCACTAATTGGAAATTAGTTTTCCAATATTCTATCTAATTACTTCTCTAATTATTATGAAAAGACCAAGTTGCAGCTTACACATGCATACAGCACAGTTTCTAGAGACAAGATGTAATATAATATATGGCAAAATAAATCTGTACAAAATATTTTGAAGTCAGTTGTTATGATATACTTTGTACTGAGGCATCATGTTATCTGCAATGTTATTTTTTGTCTGTCTGCAAAGTCAGATGGCATATAAATGTAATGGTTGTCATTGCTACCTGACAGAACTTGGTTCTTTGATTCATTTCTTGATTAGGGTGCTTCTCTTTCAGAGTTTATGTTCTTTCTCTCTCTCTCTATGTCAGCATGAGACATGTTGTTAGAAAGCCTCAAAGCTGCGCATTCAGTGGACTATCAACCTGACTGGAAGTTGTTCCCTTCCAATACTCATAGTCGGCCAGAATAGGCTTTAACTCCATGTGACCCTCTAACATTGTAAAATGAGTATCAGAAAAGTAATAACTAAATGAAGAAATCAATCAATAAAAGGGTCTGGTTGAAAGCAGTTGAATTTTCCCTTCAGTAGTCTGTAAAACAAAGTAATACACCGACAGTCATAAACATAACTGCACCTAAAATGCAAGTTACTATGGAAAAAAAATGGGAATTATAACGGAAGTGTTAATGTTGTTACTGAAATGAGTACTACAATGTTACATCACCAATCGGGGGGGGGGGGGTAAATAGAGAACCAGCTTTCATAAACTACATTCAAAGACAAATGTAGTTAACCATCTGATGTTGGAATGCATTAAAGACATCTCAATTTCTTACAGTGTCTGTTTTGCAACTCAACCCATGAAGATAAGACACATTTTTGAGTTAAATCATTCTTCAAAACAGTAACAATACACTTCTTACTTTTTACTGTATGTGACATACATGCCTTATGATGCAGCCTACAAAATGGCTTGTATGTATGTTTGCATCTAATAAAACGTTCTACTGATGATATAATTTTTGAGAAATACACAAGCATATTCTGAATGCCATACTAAAATTCAGCAACAGTCTATACGTTCTTGCTTTTCTCCATCTTCCCAATGTAAGCTAGGTCTGGAAGTTGCACTTCATGATGTTGGCATGTTCTGAAAAACCATGCAATACAAGTTTTTTTTGCTTGTTTGGGTGTGTTTGGCACATCTGCTACTGTAAACATTTACAGGACTGCTAGTACTTCATAAGCCCTGCCAGTTAAACAGATTTTATGACATTAAGTCACTGCAGAAAGCTACCCTGCCGCTCAAAAATCACAAGAACAATGTCATTACCTTCAACATTGCTGTGATATTTTAGTGGTACTCCGGTGAATCCAACATGTTTGATTAGTATTTGAAAGCAAATCCTATTTATTTTATGGACTACAAGCTTGGACAGCAAAGTTCCCTATAATGACCTCAAACCAGTATTGTGAAAAGAAAGATAAAGGACATCTTGCCTTTCATATTCTTTTGGACTATCAAGTTCAAACTGTTTGTACCCATGCTTACTTGATTTACCATAAAAATGATACTTGTGTATAAACACCTGTAGGAAATATGCAGAATATCTGAACAAAAATATTTAATAAAAGGGATTTGGGTAAAACTGATGCAAACCAGTTCTCCAAAATACATGTTCCCACTGGTTAGAAACAGCGTACATTGGCTGCTTCACTATGAGCACATTCCCATACTGTGTATACATCACCTTGGTCCCAAGGTGGGGTAAGAAGTAGGATTTGTGGACTGCTGTCTCCGTTATGTCCTCATTCTTTTGGCAATGCAATGTGGTACACCAAGTCCTACTGCTTTTAAGTACCTAAGATCATAACCCTATTCCAGATAGCATTGGCAGTCTCAGTGCAATGATGCACAAGCAGCTGGGGCTTGTCGAGGAATATAAAGGTCAGTTACCCTTACACTGTCCCGTATTTCAAAGCATGCATGATCTGAGCTCTTCAATAGAACCTCTGCCCAGCTGTGGGTAGCACACAACTTTTGCCACGATGGGCATTAATTGATCTTTATTTAGATCTATTCCTAATGTTTACAGAATAGCTATGTTGGGCTGTAATACAGCTTCGGAGCACAATATCACTCTACAGGCATCCTACTTTCTGTCTCAGCAAAACTGTGTGTTAGACAAACTGAGCAGGACCCTCATGAATAGAAACTAGATCAGCAGGTCTTCCAAGATTTGATCCATCTTTGGAGAGTTCCTCGAGTAGACCTCTTTTTCTTCTCTGTGAACAATCAAGTGGCAAAATTCTTGTTCCAAGACTCCATAAAATAAAAGCCTGGAAGACAGATGCCTTTTCATTTGTTTGGACAGGAATGTTCGTGTGTGTCTTTCCACTAATATCCAGGGTACTTCTGAAGATTCAGAAGGAATACCCTAAGACTATTTGTGGCAACTCCATTCTGGCTCAGGCAACCATGGTTCTTCCTTCTTTTGGAAATGGCAAGGGGTGGTTACCACAAGAATCCTCACAGAATGGATTTACTCACACAAGAACAGGGGTGTTTGATATACCCAAACATCAATCATCTCCACCTGACTGCTTGAATGATAGGGTCTTAACTCCTTTTAGGCACTTGTTTTCTGAGAATTTACAGCAGGTATTAATGGAGGCAAGAAAACTTGCTAATAGAAAATCGTATATTTCTAGCAAATGGAAGAGGTTTCTAGTTGGTGCCAACATCATAACCAGTACACCCATTCAGGGCTAGTTGTTCTGTTTTTTTACACATTTCTGTGAGTTACTATTCTGTGGCCTTTCTTATTCCTCTATTAAGATTAATTTATTGGCCATTTCAGCATGTCTGCCCATGAATCCTCCTCTTTCAGAGCACTTGCATGTCAAAATGTTCTTGAAAGGAGTTTTGTATAAGAAGTCTCCAAGTAAACTGTTTATCTTGGGATCTTAATTTTCTGTTAGAGAAACTTGCTCCAATTGAATCAGCTAATTTGGCTGAGTTGGGGTTCTTAACATAGAAAAAGTTTTATTGACTTATCTGACCTTTGCTAAAAAGGTATCTGAGTTACAAGTTCTTATGGTGAGTCAACCCTACCTCATTTTCCACCAGGACAGGATTTCTTTGAGAACGAATCGTTCTTTTAATGTGTAAAGTGGTATCAGTGTTTACTTTAAATAAAACTATCCATCTCTTCATTTTCTTTACTGAACTTAAAAATGAGGGAGAAACGATACTCCATACCATGGATGTGCAACGACAACTTGGGTACTGTCCTGATAGAAATACATCTTTCAGAACCATGGATGTGCAATGACAACTTGGGTACTGTCCTGATAGAAATACATCTTTCAGAACCATGGATGTTCAACGAGAACTTGGTTACTGTCCTGATAGAAATACATCTTTCAGAACCATGGATGTGCAACGACAACTTGGGTACTGTCCTGATAGAAATACATCTTTCAGAACCATGGATGTGCAACGACAACTTGGGTACTGTCCTGATAGAAATACATCTTTCAGAACCATGGATGTGCAATGACAACTTGGGTACTGTCCTGATAGAAATACATCTTTCAGAACCATGGATGTGCAACGACAACTTCGGTACTGTCCTGATAGAAATACATCTTTCAGAACCATGGATGTGCAACGACAACTTGGGTACTGTCCTGATAGAAATAGATCTTTCAGAACCATGGATGTGCAACGACAACTTGGGTACTGTCCTGATAGAAATACATCTTTCAGAACCATGGATGTGCAATGACAACTTGGGTACTGTCCTGATAGAAATACATCTTTCAGAACCATGGATGTGCAACGACAACTTGGGTACTGTCCTGATAGAAATACATCTTTCAGAACCATGGATGTGCAACGACAACTTGGGTGCTGTCCTGATAGAAATACATCTTTCAGATCATTGGATCAGTTGTTCATTTCTTGTGAAGGCAAGAAGAAGGGACAGCCTGTGTCAAAACAGACTATTTCCAAATAGTCTAAGGCTATTTACCTTTTGTTATACTGACCATAACAAATCTATTCCAGGCAGGGCCAAGGACTACTCTGCTAGGACCTTGGCTTTTTCTATGGAGTTTTGGAAAGGGTTGGATTCTAGAAGCTACTACTTGGTCCTCTGCATATACTTTTACAAAGCACTGCAAGCTTGATCACTTCTTTAGGTCTAGATCAAGCTTTGCCAGGACCATTCTCCAGGGGGCTCATGAACCCTTTTCTTTCCACCTCAAATATAAAAAGCACATTCAAGAAAATTTAGTTAACTATGGTACTCTACCCATATGCTACTGCAACAGTGATCTACATGAAGAATATAGTACAGTTGTGTAAGCTGAACTTACCACAACAGTGGATCTTCAGATAATCACTGCTGCAGTAGCTGCTCCCTCCCTCCATTTCCCCTTGATTTTGGAATATTTTTATGCCAGAGTATGGACATTTATTTTTGTGTTATTCCTAGCACTGTCCTTCCAGGGCTCAACCTCCCTACTCAGCTCTGAAGGGCTTAGTGCCCAAACTTGTCTTTTAGTCAGCTTAGTTTGAGCTGCTTGACAGTTTGGGTGCATGAAAGGTGCCCTGAAGCCTTGGAAGCTCAGCAGCTGTTATATTCTTTGCAGACTTGTGTCCTACATATGTGCACTTCTGCTAGTGGCATGTCACTGCATATCTGGGAGAAATTACTGCCTTAAATGTTCTTGTCTTACTTAATACCTTGTACTCAACTTTGTCTTAAGTCATGTCTCTGTTTAATTTTTGGTTGAAGAAATGTGATATTGTAATTCATTCTTATGTTGTTTCTTTTTGTTTTCTGGTTCTTAAATATGATTATATAAACATCATGATTTTTTTGATTTCACAAGGTATTGTTTATCATCTGCTGTTCTATATTATTTACACTATACCTTGTACATTATTTACATTATACTTTTATCCATGATTGTTAATTACAGCTTTAGTTAAATGTACCACTTTCTTTAGTATATAGTGTTGTACTTATCTGTACAAACCTAGAACACCTTACACTAAGACAAACAGTAGGACTCAAACACTGCAGCCTGGAAGGACCTAATGCAGAAGTGTTGACAGAACTGGATGCAAGGTGTTAGCAGGCATGATTGGCTAAAACCTATTTTTTATCCATTTGTTCTTCCTTATGCAAAGGTGAGGATGGGCAGTAGAGTGAGAGGACTTTAGGACATGGATCTGCTTTTCTTCCATAGGAGAATGTTTTGTTTCCTCTTCTTAACCTAGCATTGAGGGCTGTGGAGCGGGGAGTGGCACCAGGCATCGAATGAGCCAGTTGCAGCTCTGATCACATGTACTGCAAGCTTTTTGATCAAATCAGCAGAATACAGTGTATACATGTGCACACACACACACACACACACACACACACACACACACACACACACACACACACACACACACACGTGTGGGAGTACGCACACACACAATACAACTGCGTACAGGGCATCTATACATATCACGAGTAACCTGACAAATAAAAAGAGGTATTTTTTATGGCTAGGGCAAATTAAAACCAATTTGTGCTCTCTTTTGAAATATCATGTCTCCTTTAACTAGATATTGCCAGCCTGTTAATTCCCTTAAAGGTATATTTACATCCCTTGTATATACTTATTTGCATCATTTGCTGTTTTGACTGGTGTTATTTGAATTAGTAAAATAAGACAAGGCGTAGCTCCGGTGCAATAAAGGTTGTCTTCCTACAGTTAAAAACTTTCATTTCACTGATAAATAAGTCCGATAGAAAGTTTGATATCGGTATTAAACTTTTAATATACAGCTTGTAAAAAAATAAAACAGTAAAATCACGGATTAAGAACTTTCATCTCCCTCCGGAGACTTCTTCAGAATCACAAGTTAACCATTTCACATACCTTTTATACCATCCCATTTTATACATCATTGGCTGGCCATTAAACAATTAATCAATTAACCTTAGTGGAAAGTTTTTAAAAAAATGTTTTTTTTTCTTTTTATATAAATACACTCTAATACATATACAAGAACATATATATTTCCACTATTCACTAATGTGCGAATAGCTGCAAACAAAAAACAGGTATATTTTCATTTCACTTACATATATGTATGTATATTGCTAAATGCATATTCATGTTATGTTTATGTTATGTATATCACACCACCATCTCTGTCAAACATTTCAATCAATTCTTTCGAACAGCTTCTTTTTCATTAATTTAATATGACTACTTATAAATTATTGTAAAACCATTTATATATAAATGTATATATATATATATATATATATATATATATATATATATATATATATATATACGTGTATGATAAATATGATATAGAACAATCATATAAACTCATACAACCAAAATTCATAAATAGTATAATATAAAATATATATATATATATATATATGTATAAAATATACGTGTATATAAAACTTATAATATAACATATTGCACCGGAGCTACGCCTTGTGTTATTTTAGTGGTTTGCCTTTTCGAGTTACTGGTTATTTGAATTACTGTTGTTGAATTTCCACGCCTTATGGCCTGGATCAAATCTGAAACCTGTCTTTGAATCATTTCACTTACCAGGTTAAGAAATGAAATTAATTACTAAACAAGTAAATAAAACACCCATGACAGTTATCAATATTTATAAATATTAACTCCAAGGGGGAGCAAAAGTAGATTTTCCCATTCTGTATGCTGGCACAATATCAAACTTGAGGATGTACCCTACATATGTCCCATGCATTTATTAATTTGTATAATTTACTGTTTTAATTGTTCTTATTCGAGTCATTAATGGTGAATTTCTATGATCTGTGGCCTGTTTTATGGCTGTAAAGCACCTTTGGACCAGTTCAGCTAGTAGTTTAACAAATGCAAAAAATAAATATATACATGCCTTATTAAATAAAACACCCATCGATAGTTATGAATAACCATGAATCCTTACTCCAAGAGTGCACAAACATAGACTTTCCTCTTCTCCAGATTTGCAAAATCTCAAACTCGAACCTGCATATGGGGGAACTGGTCAACCCCAATGTGTATAGCCTTCTGGTACAGGTAATACAGGGGTCTACCATGGAGGAGGCAGTTACAAATGGGAAAGAAAAATTATACTATTACTGATGTATATATAGAGAGAGAGGGAGTCACCTGGATCTACCTATCTGAAACCAAAACTACTAACATGAACAGTACACTATGACTCTGGCATTGTCTGTGTAGGACTGTCTACCTAAGAAAGATATAGACAGTCATGGTGGAATTTTTCATGGTCTTCATCAGTTCAGTAAAGGCCCATGGACTCGTTGAGATGTATGGAATTCAAGTAAAGGACCAATTTTTAACTTTAATTAGAGACTACATTATTTTTATTCATAAACAAGGGGATTTACTCCTAGTCATCTTTGTGGAATATGTATTGTTCCCCTTTATGCTTTACAGCTTACATGTGTTACACCTTCAAGTTTATTTTTACAACTTTTAAATACTTTGAATAAGGTGATGTTTTAATCTTAATTTGTCACAAAAGCAATACACTAGAAATTTGATGGGGGTACAAATTCAGAAGGCATTTTTCTTACTTCAGCTATAAAATCCCACAGGGGAATACTAGTTAAAATGATTCCCATTTTCTTAAGCTTATGTATTTCTATTAGGATCTCAGGCTTTTGGAGGGCATAATTACAGGTGATCACTGCACGGGTGGTTGAGCAGCTTAAGAGGGCGAATTTAATGCTGCAGTGAGTCTCACTGCAATGTATTGTATTGGTGCACTTTTCCATTTCCCCCTTTTCTGCCCCATGGTGCAACCATGGAGTTTGTATATATAATTTTAGTGGATGTGAGAGGCTTGCCCCACCCACAGTTTCAATACTTAATTTTCAATTAATCATGAGCAAAAAAATTGATTGATGGCTCAGAGGTAAACCCTTTCCTTACCCTTTAAGTTTTCACCTACATTCAGCACTACAAGTAGGCATTTCTGCTTAAACACATATTGTTAATGCAAGCAATTATCATATACTATAAAGAAGGAAATGCATGGTTACATACATCCAAGAAAATCAACTTTACTTATTTAAGAAAAACAAGCTCATGCCTGACTTTACTAAAATCAAATTCTGAGCTTATTGTGGGCTATTCTCTCTCAGACTTCTTAATGTAAAGTTCACAGTACCTTTAGGGCATTAACAGTGACAGCTATCTGTTGCCTTTTGAATGCTATTTTCTTTTTCCTGTTGGCAATGCTTCGTATACTCAGTGGATGCTAACAGCAACAACTCTGTCTGCATCTTCGTCTGTACAGTGCACTTCCCATACACTCATGTAGAATGTGTCCCTTTTCTACCAATAGACCACAACCCTTTAACGCAATGTACTTTCTACACTTCACCTAAGTGGGGAGCTCTTCTCTACTCTAGCCTCTCACTGGGTGACCCTTTGCAACTCTGGGGTTTGTGTCTAGGGTTGAGTCTCTGACACTCACTCAGCCCCAGGCTCTCTCTCTAGAAGCATCAATGCACTTCTCCTTCAGTCAGCAGGGTCTCCTCCAGCACTCCATGCCACAGGCCTTCACCTGTCTTTGGACTCCTTATCTCCTTTTTAAAGAGGAAGGAGTATGAGAGAAGAGAAGTGGCTCCTTCTCCTCCATTCTGGGCATATACATGCTCCCCTGTGTTCTATGTCTGCTTCTATAATGCTGTACTAAGTTGCAAGTGTGAAAAACAAATAATTTTAGTCATGCTGCCAGATCTAAGTGAGTGATCAAGCTTTTACTTTGAATCTGGAACAAGAGCTGTTGCTAAAAAGGGATAATTAGTAGGTCATATAAAATACTGCATGACATCTATAGAAATCAATCATAGGATATTAGAAAGACTGGGAAGAGAAAATGGAACGGTGACTTACGAAGGAACAATGGGACAACATCTATATGGCTCCCTAGTATGCAATAATGTCCAGGTTTATGATTTTGACTTATCACACTAGGAAATGTTTGAACATGTATTTTTATACCCCAAGCAGACTTCAGAGGATTTTTCCTCAGTAGATAGGAAATGCCGGAGGTGTGATGGGAAAGAGGCAGGTCATTGGGAATATGCTTTTTTGGGAATGAAATAAGTTGAGAGAGTTTAAAAATTCACTACATCCTACAGAGTGCTTTGATAGAAATGTTAATGGACAAAATGGTTGCAAGACTGCCAAAAAGCAATTATTATGTAACCAGAAGGAACTGAAGTACTCTATACTGTAAAGGAAATAAAAGATCTGGAAGAGTGATCTTTAGAAAACAGAAGGAGCGAATTACTAGAAATAAATGGAATATGTGGGAAATTATACTCAGAACAGCACTCAGGAGGATGAGTGAAATTTAAGGGAAGGCAGGTACTGAATAACTCGTATAATGTTAGAATGAATGAATGAAATGTGTTAAAATGTATATTGCAAGAAAATAGAATAAATGTTAGTGTGGTTTGTTTTCTTTTCTCCTACTGCATGTGTACCTATTTCACTTTTTAAATGTTATGTTTAATACAGATATGTAAAAAAAAACAGAAAACCCTAAACAATCATCTTATGGAAATAACCCTTTCAAACAGGATTCTTTAGTCTAAGCACTGAAGGAATAAACTACCTATGGCCTATCATATCATATTCTAATGAGGATTATGCATGTTATACGGTCTTACAGAACTTCTTTATTTCCTGAAACTAGCTAGAACAATCAATGTGTCTCCCGTCTCTCCTAAACCACCTTTACCAAATAATTTTCTGCTTTTCTGCACATTTGACTGAACCGCTACAATCTGTTTTCCTTTTGCTGTGATGTCTTCATTTCTTTGCCTGTACCACAGTGAGGATTCTACCATCCATCTAAGCACTTCATCACCTCTAGCTTGCTCAGCTGCTCTGCCTTCACTGCCCAGGATTCTGTAGCACACAGTAGTACCGGTCACACCACTGTTTTGTGCATATTACTTATTTACATATTTTTCTGTCACACGATGCCAGTTACTTGATTTTATCTCTTTGTCTTCATTTAGTCTTCTCGTTTCCTCACTCTCCCTTCCCAGATGCCTTACGCTGTTAACCATTTCCACTATTTTCTCTTCAATTTCAGTTTTCGACTTTTTCTGATTCCTCACATTTGCTGCCATGAGATACTTTCTCTGTACTTAGTTTCATCCCCTGTGCCTTCAGTTTTGGGTTCCAGTCACCTATTGCCCCCTATCATTTTCTGAAGTCCCTGTTCAGTTTCTGCATGTAATGCCACATCATCTGTATATGGCAGCTTGTCCCCTCTGACTTGTCTGCTAATATAGCCTATCACCAGTATGAACAGCACTGGACTTTGCCCTGAACCCTGATGCACACCCACTCCTTCTGAGAATGTCTTGGAGAAGCCAATACTTGTGTTATAAGGTCACTGAACACTGCACTATCATACTAGGGCTTCCAGGACTTCAAACCACTGCCCGAATCAGCTTTCTTGGTACCTTATCATATACTCTGTCCATGTCTCTGAATGCCCAATTGGACTCTTTCCTCACCTCTAGCTTCCTCTAAACCATCTGTTTCACTGTGTACATAGTCATTTGGGTGGCATCCTGATCTGAATCCAAACTGTGCATATCTTATCCTATGCCCTACTGCTTGGCATACTGGTATATCACTCACTCTGTCCAGTACTTTCATGCAGTGTGACAGGAATTTGATACCTCTGTACTCCCTTCACTTGTGAATGTCTTCTATGTTCTTCTACACTGTCACTAGAATGTTTATTCTCCAGTCATGTGTGTATACTTTTCTTACCTACCACTATGAGCATCCTCAGAGGCCATTTCTCCCCTAAAGCATCCAGCATTTTGAACAATCTGTCAGCAATTTATCTCAGCCTGTTGCTTCCTATGATTTAATTTTCCTTAATGCTGCTCATTCTTTTTTCAGGGTAGGTTTTCTTTCACTGTCAGTCTGTGTATGGGGAGGTACAACTTCAGCGTAGGCTTTTATTTCATTGTCGGCCTGTGTATGGGGAGGTACAACTTCAGGGTAGGCTTTTCTTTCACTGTCGGTCTGTGTATGGGGAGGTACAACTTCAGGGTAGGCTTTTCTTTCACTGTCGGTCTGTGTATGGGGAGGTACAACTTCAGGGTAGGCTTTTCTTTCACTGTCAGTTAGGGTTGCCACCTTTTCAAATGCCCAAAGTGGGACATTTTTGGTACAAACGTCAGATTTTGCACGGTGAAATATACCCACGGCCAGGACAAAGGACAGAACTTCATTTTTTTTGCCTAAATAAAGGCTTATTCTTGTAGCATTTTAGTTGCTTATTCTGTTTCTTATAACATTTAGGTGTTTCAGATACAGAATAACTGTTTTATGCAACTATTACATAAAATATAGGAAATATTTTTGTCCTAAAATCTCAGGACATTTGCCATTTTTTCAATTTTTTTTCAGGGCACAATTGCCCAAAGAGGGACTGTCCCTCACAAAGTGGGACAGGTGGTAACCCTACTGTCGGTCTGTGTATGGGGAGGTACAACTTCAGCGTAGGCTTTTCTTTCACTGTCGGTATGTGTATGGGGAGGTACAACTTCAGCGTAGGCTTTTCTTTCACTGTCGGTCTGCGTATGGAGAGGTACAACTTCAGGGTAGGCTTTTCTTTCACTGTCAGTCTGTGTATGGGGAGGTACAACTTCAGGGTAGGTTTTCTTCCACTGTCGGTCTGTGTATGGGGAGGTACAACTTCAGCGTAGGCTTTTCTTTCACTGTCGGTATGTGTATGGGGAGGTACAACTTCAGGGTAAGCTTTTCTTTCACTGTCGGTATGTGTATGGGGAGGTACAACTTCAGGGTAGGCTTTTCTTTCACTGTCGGTCTGCGTATGGAGAGGTACAACTTCAGGGTAGGCTTTTCTTTCACTGTCAGTCTGTGTATAGGGAGGTACAACTTCAGGGTAGGTTTTCTTTCACTGTTGGTCTGTGTAGGGGGAGGTACAACTTCAGCGTAGGCTTTTCTTTCACTGTCGGTCTGTGTAGGGGGAGGTACAACTTCAGGGTAGGGTTTTCTTTCACTGTCGGTCTGTGTATGGGGAGATATAACTTCAGGGTAGGCTTTCCTTTCACTGTCAGTCTGTGTATGGGGAGGTACAACTTCAGGGTAGGCTTTTCTTTCACTGTTGGTCTGTGTATGGGGAGGTATAACTTCAGGGTAGGCTTTTCTTTCACTGTCGGTCTGTGTAGGGGGAGGTACAACTTCAGGGTAGGGTTTTCTTTCATTGTCAGTCTGTGTAGGGGGAGGTACAACTTCAGGGTAGGCTTTTATTTCACTTTCGGTCTGTGTAAGGGGAGGTACAACTTCAGGGTAGACTTTTCTTTCACAGTCTGTGTATGGGGAGGTACAACTTCAGGGTAGGCTTTATTCTTTCACTGTCTGTCTGTTTAAGGGGAGGTACAACTTCAATGTCGGTCTCTGTATGAGGAGGTACATCTTCAGGGTAGGGTTTATTCTTTCACTGTCGGTCTGTGTAGGGGGAGGTACAACTTCAGTGTAGGCTTTTCTTTCTCTGTCGGTCTGTGTAGGGGAGGTACAACTTCAGAGTAGGCTTTTCTTTCACTGCCGGTCTGTGTAGGGGGAGGTACAACTTCAGAGCAGGCTTTTCTTTCACTGTCGGTCTGTGTAGGGGGAGGTACAACTTCAGGGCAGGCTTTTCTTTCACTGTCAGTCTGTGTAGGAGGAGGTACAACTTCAGGGTCAGCTTTTCTTTCAAAGTCATCTGTATATGGGGAGGTACAACTTAAGGGTAGGCTTTATTCTTTCACTGTCCGTCTGTGTATGGGGAGGTACAACTTCACTGTTGGTCTCTGTATGAGGAGGTACATCTTCAGGGTAGGGTTTATTCTTTCACTGTCGGTCTGTGTACGGGGAGGTACAACTTCAGCGTAGGCTTTTCTTTCACTGTCGGTCTGTGTATGGGGAGGTACAACTTCAGGGTAGGCTTTTCTTTCACTGTTGGTCTGTGTATGGGGAGGTACAACTTCAGGGTAGGCTTTTCTTGCACTGCTGGTCTGTGTATGGGGAGGTACAACTTCTATGCAGTTTTCCTCATTTAAAAGCTGCTGGATGTACTCTTTCCATCTCATCTCCCTTTGATGTCCCGTGGACTGCTGAGTAGATTGCTGCTGGGATCCCTTAAGAATGGTGTCTGATGACTATCCTTCTGTTTCAATCTTGGCCTTGCCATTTTTGTACCATCTGCTATGTAACTTTTTAGAAGAATTACAGTTACAGTGCCTCTGATACCTTGTTCTTTGGTATTATCCCAAAATCAAAAGGCAAATTCAGCATGAAGAAACCCACAATATAACCAAACACCATATGGCCCGGACCACCAGAAAAGCTAGAAATGAAAGGCAGCCAATGGTAGTTACAAAATCGTGTAGAGGTTTAATTTAAGAACTGATAAAAAACAAGATAAACAAATACAAACTACATAACACCTAGTAGTTGAGGCCTTTCATCCATGCAGTTGTAACAAGGGCTTATTCAGAACAGAAAGTAGCTGGCTCACAATGTTTAAAAAAAAAAAACACTTCCTCACTTCCAATTAAAACTTAAAGGAAGAGGTATTTGGTAAAAAATAGAAAACGTAGGGCACACTGCATAACTTCAGAGAAATATGAAGGAATCAAAATAGAGACAGTTGTTTAATCAGTTTTTGCATTCATTCATTTTTAATCAAATTAGAAACAGTAAATTGTTATCATCTTTACCCTCTTAGTATCTTTTTTGGCAACAAGTGTTCTTGCTTAGCCTAGGCTGTCTTTCCTACCTCACACTTTTTCCTGCATTCCTCCGTTCTTTTGATAATGCCCTGGACTTTGTGCATGCCACCCCAAACTTTCCTTATTAGCTGCACATTGTTCTGTATACTCAGCCATGTTGTTTTAAGATGTTGCCATTCTTATTTTTACTGAGTTGCTAGAGTTTAGAGTATGTCCTTGACCTCTTGTGCTTTTCTAGTCTACAGCCGAGTCTCTGTTGACCTTACAGCACACACTCCACTTCTTACAGCTGACTGTGGCCACCAGTACTTTATGCTGTTGTACAACTGTTTTACTGGACAGATGAATTTGCAATCTCTGATTCTACCCCAGTGTCTTTTACTTACTATGAGGAAGTTTACCTTAGTTATATATTGACAATTCTTAAATGTGATCTTGTGACTCACTCGTTTTTGGGTTATATCATTTGTCAGACAGAAGTCTAGAATGACATTCCATCTTTGTTTCTGCTGCCTTACTCATGTGGGCCTTGGCAGACCTCATATCATGCCTTGCCTGTCCTGATATGACCATTCAGTGCCCTCATTATCAATGCCAACCGATGTCCCACCCTGCTGTGAGACATATGCTGACATTATGAGTACTGTCCTATACTTACACTGGAGTCTGATTGCCATGACTTTATCACTAATTCTGATGGCATCCATTATCTTTGGAAGGCTCCCCCCCCCACAATAATTTTCACACCATTTCTCTCCCCTGAATAATAGACTTTAGATCTGCAGCAAAGTGGCTTTGTAGCACTGCCCTTCTACCTTATCTCCTAGACAGACAAGATAGTCCACTTCTTATCATCAACTCTCTCTCTTCCATACTGCATTTGGCCTCTACTCAGTCTACCAATCTTTGGTTCACTTTTTTTCTGAATATTTTTATTTCTTTATTTTATTTTATTTTTTGCTTTACATCTAGCTTTTGCTCAGCACAGCTATTCCGGATAATCCAGGCTAGGCAAATGAAGACCAGCCAGACATTAACTTACTGATCCACAGCTGCTGGGCTTTATGGCACAAAATGGCCAAGAGTGACACACAGGTCCCTCACACTAACACGGGTACCCAGTGCAGGTCAGAATAGGCTAGGTCCTCAACCTTATAACTGGCAAATATCCAGGCCCGTCTTCTGAAAATTATTATTATTATTATGGCATAAATAAAAAATAGATTTTTGATAAAAAGGTGACTTTCTATTACTGCAAATGGGTTGCATTTAAACCATTCACTGTTGTATTTTACTGCAGTTAACTTGTATACCTAGTGTAGTATTCGGGCTGGTAATGTGGTTGTTGTACTGTAGGGGCGCTGTGGGGAATTCAGCATGTACTGTTGGTTCTGTATTCTCTGGTAACTTGTTGGTTCTGGTGAATGTATGACTTGCAGAAGTTGTGAGATGAAGCATGGGTGCGCACCTGGAGGCTCTTAATAAAGAAAGGCCTTACAACTCCATAAACCGTGTGGTTTAGTTATTTCCCAGGATATAACATATTGGCGACGAGAGGATGGGATGCCTCCGAGTCCGCTGCGAGTAAACTGGTGGGCTGCAGTTCATGTCGGATGACGAAGAGACGGGGCCTGCTGGAGTGATGTCTGGTTCCATGTTGCGGTCACTGGTTGCATACGACTGTCAGACACAGACCTGGGAGGAGTATTGTGAAGTGTTGGAACATTTTTTTGAGGCAAACCAGATAATGGAAGCGGGTCGGAAGCGAGCCATATTGCTAAGCTCGGTGGGCAGTAAGACGTACAGTCTGATGAGGAACTTATTGAGTCCGGATAAACCAGGGGACAAATCGTTCACAGAGTTGACGAGTTTACTTCAGTCACATTATAACCCGAAGCCGAGTGCAATAGTCCAGAGGTTCAAGTTAAATTCAAGGACTAGAATGGCTAATGAAACGGTAATGGAGTATGTCGCAGTGTTGAGGGAACTGGCACAACATTGTGATTATGGGGACAGACTGACCGAAATGCTACGAGATAGGCTCGTATGCGGCATTGCAGATGACCGCATACAACGCAGATTGTTAGCGGAGCCTGACTTGTCGTTTGAAAAGGCCTTGAAGTTGGCACAGGCCATAGAGACAGCGACTAAAGACATTCGTGATTTACAACAGAAAACCACGGAAGGGGTGGGAAGCAGGAGTGCGACCCCACCGCCAGTGCATAAAATGGTCATTGAGCATAATTCACAAGGGAAGTCTGGTCAGTATGCTTGTTACAGGTGTGGAGGTGAACATCTGTCACGGAACTGTCGTTTTTTAACTGTAAAATGTCATGCTTGCAGGAAAAAGGGCCATGTAAAGAAAATGTGCCGCTCAACGCCCTCTCGGGACCAGCTGAAAAAGGGGGAGGAAAAAAGCAGTATGATGGAAAGGAAGGGAAACCGAAAAATAAAACGGCAGTATGCACACCACATGCGTGAAGTTACAGATCAACCAACCAGGGAAGCCGAAGAAGTGTTCACAATGTTTAATGTGAAAGAGGCCAGATGGGAAAGAGTTGATCCCATTAAAACCCAGTTGGACTTAAATGGTAAAATGGTGCAGTTTGAAGTGGATACGGGGTGTAGTGTGACAGTTCTGTCAAAGGCTGAGTATGGGAAGTTATGGCCCAGAGAAGCTCTGAAGCTGCAGGACTGTTCAGTGACTTTGAAATCCTACACGGGTGAAATAGTTCCCACGTTGGGAATGGTGAAAATGAAGGTGAAATATAAAGACCAAGTCAAAGAGTTGCCAGTCATGGTGGTAGCAGGTAAGGGACCAAACCTGCTAGGCCGGGTGTGGTTAAAGGAGCTAAACATGGACTGCCTACAGCTCCATAAGGTAGAACAGCCGGGCCTGACATTGCAAGAGGTGCTTGAGAACAATGAAGAAGTATTCAAAGAGGAACTGGGGACCTGGAGGGGTCCACCAGCAAAGATACACGTGAAAGAAAACGTAACGCCAAGATTTTACAAACCCCGTCCTGTACCATATGCGATGAAGAAGAAAGTTGAGTTTGAGTTAGAGAGACTCACTAAGCAAGGTATAATTGAACCAGTAAAGTTTGCGGAATGGGCCGCACCAATTGTTCCAGTATTAAAGCCAGATGGTGCTGTACGCATATGTGGTGACTATAAGTTAACAGTGAACCAAGTCTCGAAGCTGGAGCAGTATCCTTTGCCCAAGGTGGAGGATGTGTTTGAAAAGTTGTCGGGAGGTGAAAGGTTTAGTAAACTGGACCTCAGTCAGTCATATCAACAAGTAGTGCTGGAAGAAGGGTCAAAGGCGTATGTTACCCTGAACACACACAAAGGTTTGTTCCAAGTCAATCGTTTACCTTTTGGGGTTTCCTCGAGTCCAGCTATTTTCCAGAGAATAATGGAGGGACTGGTGGCAGGAATTCCAAAGGTGGCTGTGTATTTAGACGATATCCTGTTGACGGGTAGGAACATTCGAGAGCATCTGGAGATGCTGAATGAGGTGCTGAGTCGACTGCGAGAGGCAGGTCTACGGGTGAAGCGGAGTAAATGTGCTTTCATGGCAACGGAAGCGGAATTCCTGGGCTACAAGGTGGATGCATCAGGCCTGCACCCCCTGCCAAATAAAGTGGAAGCCATTCAACAGGCACCAGCACCCACAAATGTTACAGAACTGAAAGCCTATTTAGGCTTACTTAACTATTATAACAGGTTCTTGCCAAATCTGTCAACCCTGTTAGCTCCTTTACATAAGTTATTAAGGAAGGAGGCTCAGTGGTCGTGGCAAGAGGAACAGGACAGAGCATTTGAACAGTCAAAGGGACTAATGCAATCTTCAGAGGTTTTGGTGCACTACGATAGTCACAAAGACTTAATTTTGTCATGTGATGCCTCACCTTATGGATTAGGGGCTGTGTTGGCACACCGGATGCCAGATGGACAAGAGAGACCCATTGGGTTCATGTCACGAACTTTGACACCAGCGGAGTCAAACTATTCCCAGTTAGATAAAGAGGGTTTGGCTGTAATGTTTGGAATCAAGCGATTTCACAAATACCTCTATGGGAGGAAGTTTACTATTTGCACCGATCATAAGCCTTTGTTGTCATTATTCAACGAGATGAAAGCAGTACCGCAGATGGTTTCTCCCCGCATTCAGAGATGGGCTGTAACGTTGAGAGCTTATGAATACGAGATTGTTTATAAGCCTGGGAAACACCATAGAAATGCAGACGCGCTAAGTCGTTTGCCGATGCCAGGGCATCTCCAGGAAGAGGAAGCGGAGGACCGAGTGTTGATGATGGAAGACATCACATTGGTGTCTGCCAAAGAACTGAGTGTTTGGACACACAAAGACCCGGTGCTTGCTAGAGTGTTTCAGTGGGTCCAGCAAGGCTGGCCAGTCCAACAAACGGATCCAGTTTTTCGGCCTTATGAGGTGAGGAAAACAGAGTTGAGTGTACAAGATGGATGCGTATTGTGGGGGGCACGAGTGATAATTCCGTCCCCAGGAAGACGGGCACTTTTACAGCAGTTGCACCAAGGTCATGTGGGCATTACCCGAATGAAGGCCTTAGCCCGAAGTTATTTTTGGTGGCCCAAGTTGGACCACGAGATTGAAGTCGTTGTGAATGAGTGTAAAACATGTCAACAACATCGCAACTTGCCGGTGGCGGCGCCACTACATCCATGGGAGTGGCCGAGTAGACCTTGGCAGAGACTTCATATAGATTATGCAGGACCTTTCATGGGGGCCATGTTTTTGATAATCATGGATGCTCATTCGAAATGGATGGATGCCTATCAAGTCAAGACACCCACTTCTCTCGTTACCATTGAATGCTTGAGGAGGAGTTTCAGTAGCCAAGGACTGCCTGAGACTATTGTATCCGATAATGCTTCATGTTTCACGAGTGAAGAGTTCAAGGGTTTTCTGAGAAAAAATGGCATCGTACACATCACCTCAGCACCCTACCATGCAGCTACAAATGGTTGTGCTGAAAGAGCGGTTCAGACTTTTAAAGCCATGATGAAAAAGTCTGGAGAAGGAAGTATGGCAGCGAAAGTGTCAAGGGTGTTATTCAACTATCGTATTACACCACAATCTACCACGGGTTTGTCACCTGCCTAGATGTTGCAAGGACGGAGATTGAGATCCACGCTGGATCTAGTGTATCCAAATGTCCGAGCTAAGGTGGAGGGGACCCAGTGGAGGCAAAAAGAATGTCATGATCGACGACGGAGAGAGAGAAGTTTTCTGGAGGGAGATGCAGTGATGACGCGAAATTTCAGTTATGGACCTAAGTGGATTCCAGGGCTCATTGTCAAGAGCACAGGTCCATTATCATACCAGGTGAGGTTGAATGGAGATTTCGTGGTAAGGCGACATGTAGACCAAATTCTGCAGAGCGAACAGAAGAAGGATGCCATGGAACTGCTGGCCTCGGAACTACCGTTAAGTTCGGAACCAGGGCTCGCAGTGGCAGGAGGATCGCCAATTGAGGGAGACCGCCGGAACGTGGAAGGAGAGGTTCTCGAGGATCCAACTGTGCCAGGGAAGGACACACCGATACCTGAAGTGGTAACTGTGACACCAGAGTCACCTAAGGTGGTACCACTGCGCCGTTCTAAGCGTGTGCTGGTTAAACCTAGTTACTTGAAGGACTATCAATGTTAACAAAAGTGCATGTATAGATTACCAGCCTACAAATAGTAGATGGTATGGTAACCAGTCAATAACTAGCCTGTTATTTACAAGTAAGTGATTAAATGCATTGTGGAACTTGCTCCCTAGTTTTGCTTATGTAGGAAATTGTGTCTTAGCTTAAAAGGGGAGGAATGTAGTATTCGGGCTGGTAATGTGGTTGTTGTACTGTAGGGGCGCTGTGGGGAATTCAGCATGTACTGTTGGTTCTGTATTCTCTGGTAACTTTTTGGTTCTGGTGAATGTATGACTTGCAGAAGTTGTGAGATGAAGCATGGGTGCGCACCTGGAGGCTCTTAATAAAGAAAGGCCTTACAACTCCATAAACCGTGTGGTTTTGTTATTTCCCAGGATATAACACCTAGAGACAATTACTCTGAATATTTTGTTACTGTTAACTCGTAAACTTCCAATCAAGCAATGATATAACAATGATGTAAACAACACTTGCTAATGCAACAGTCTACTAGAAAATGATTAGCAGTAAATTATGATAACTCTACAGCCACCTGTAAAAAAACACACTTTACAACATGTATAGACACACACAAATATATATATGTCATGTTCCAATAATATACAATTGCTTAGGCCATTACAGCCTCAAATGGCTAGAGTTTCAATCAGTAACTGTTCCTATACACTCCAAGGTTTCCTGTTTGCTAATACTCTAATGTATTGCATTATGACTCAACCCACCTTCAACAAACAAGACAATAAGACATTTTCCATGAGAAATTCATGCCATTTAACACATACATGAGCCTCTGCTGTACATTTTATAACATTTGTCATTTTAGAAAGCTGCAGCCCTCCTTCTATCCACTGGATAAACAAGTATAAATCATTACATTCAGTGCAGTGATGAGGATGTCACAGTTAATTTTGTGAAGTTTGAAACTGATGTCTAGGGCTGGGCAGATGAAGTTACATATATGGTACCCGCAAGCGATTCATTTATGGATTTACTTTTTAATGGGAAAGGAAATGCGTGCAATTCTCTGCTTGGAAATTTCACTAAAACTGTGTTCATTGTTAATTAATATATCATATACCATAGTAATAGCTGGTCACTGGAGTTTTTTTATACCACAAAAGAAAGCATCCACTGTTCTAATGGCAAAATCAGTAAAAGTGAAAACTGCATTAAACCATCACAGGTTGATCAAAAGTAAGTACCTATGCAATTTATGGCCATCAATAGTCATTTTCACAGTAAATAAATAAATCCTTTTACTGCAGCTCTATATTTGTTTTTAAAATGGAGACCATGCATTTTGGAAGTTACACTAGTTCAATGATAGGTGTCTGTTGCTAAAGATTCTTTGAATTAGAACAGCTGAGGCAGACACCTTTTTGCCAGTGACAGATTCCAATACTTCAAGGAACTTCTGTCAGGGAGAAGGCCATGCAAGAAACAATGATTACTGCAGTCACAATCTGCTGCCATGGTTACTGCAGCAGGCTTCTGGCTCTGAAGGGTAATGTGCGTTCAGTACTAAATAAAGGAAACCATTCCTTGTTCTTCCTTTGGAAAGGATGTGTTTGTGCATCATAAACCAGAAATAATAAATAAATAAATAAATAAATAAAGCCATACATGCATACATATATACATACAAACACAACTGTTTGGGAAACACGCCAGCACAAAGGAGTACAGATGACAGCAGCATTTCTCAAGAGGATCGTGAGGTCAGGCATAAGAAATTATTTAATGAATGGCTGCCAAAATGACCCACAAGTATACAAATCATGGAAAAAAGCATTAAAGTTCCTACTTGTCCTCAGCAGACTTCCAGAAGAAAGACCAGTACGTGTTAGGTGTTTTATCTAAAGTGCTCATAATGCAAAAAGAAACTGAGGTAATTTTTGGAAAGGCAGGAAGGTGTTTCAAAGATAAGCCGAAGCAGAAGGTAGAGGAATTGTAGTGACGGGCATAATCTGGAAAGAAGAGATGGTGGACCAGAAGGGAAGTTTACAAGTGAAGAAAAACAAGTATAAAAGTTAGGGGATACAGGGTTAAAGATAGAGGGAACAGAGAAATTCGACAGGAACAGCAAACAGGAGGAGAATATTCTAAAAGATCATAGTTGGAATTCAGAAATTGAGAGAAGCAGTTCAGCAAAGGATTTGAATGATCTGATATGGTCTGAATATAACTATGTGATTCATACTGATGGCTCTAAATGGAACCTTCATGATATTCAAGCATCCAGCTTGAAATGCTATCAACTGCTTAGTAAAGTTACCCATCAAACTCACTTGGTCAATGTTCTCAAAAATGTGAAATGTAGCTGATGTTAGAGCTTAGCTGTACAGCACAGAGGCATCAGTTTTATTTCAGTTTTTGTTTACAATGTTATGTAACATAGCTGCTGAGGGCAACTTCAGCAACCAGATTTATGCCCCTATATTGCATTACATATACAGAACTTACTAAATAAATTGAAAATCTTGCTGTTCAGGTTTGAGTCACAGGGCTGAATTCCATTCATCTCAACAATGCTGCAAAGCTTACTGAATCAGGAAGAAGTACAATCTGCATTAAATCCTTGCAGTCTTCTTGCAACCAATTTTGTTAACAGAAAAGCAATGTTCTGAACAGCAGAACCACATTTTACCCTATGTTTAGCATCAAGAGCAACTACCCCATGTGGCCAAGCAAACACAGTGTTGTGTCTTGGGCCTCAGGAGTAAAGAAACCTTAGTTGATTGAAAAACAGGAAGACAGAGTCTAGAGATTTAGGACAGAATGAAAAGGACAAACTTAAAGGTGGACAGAGAAACTAGGATGGGAGAAATCAGACACAGATGTGGGTTTGATATTTCAACAGAAATGAATGCCATTTCAAAGAAAATTAAAAGTTTTCAACATGGTATTTAAGCATAAAAACAAAAAGAATAACTAAAAATGCAACCACCTAATCTTCATACCTTACTGTGGTGACTGGGAAAATAGATTGCTGCATAGAGAAATGTGCTGGCAGATTAGGTTGAACTTTAAGAACTATCCCGGGTTGAACGAGGCGATATCAATTTCCAGTGAATTAAAGAGGAAAGCTTCCAGTGTTTAACACAGATTTTTTACGAAGTTATGAATTTCAAATGTTTTCTAAATGGTGTTAAAATGTTTAGATTTAATGATTTTAAAATTTAATTTAATGGTGTTCTTTAATTCTTAATAAAACAAAATGAAGTAAGTGCATAGGTATGACTTTATTGGATAAAAAGTGGGTGTGTTTTTCAATGAATGGCTGAAAATGGGGGTGTGGTATTTTCATTGATGGTTTTGAGGCTGTTTGTAAAGATGAAAGTGCTAAACCACCTATATTTATTCAGTTTATGTGAGCTTTAATATACGATTTTGGTGCACTGTGAGGACTGTGGTGCTGAACCAGTGGTAGTGTTGCTTTTACAGTGACGTTTCCCTCTAGTTCCTGGGTGTCAATGACATTTTTGTTGTGTGATCCTCTAAGCATTTCATTTGTATGTTACTAGGACAGCCATCTTCGGGCTATAGTTGCAGACACAATTCCTTTACAGAGGTGACCCTTCTCAATGAGTTCACTACTTCTTCTTCTTTTGGCTTTTCCCTGTTTAGGGGCTGCCACAGCAGATCACCTGTCCACTCATAATTGGCAGTGGAGATTTACAGTGTCAAGCTGCCAGCACGGTGCCCAACCTTCCACAGAAGGAACACACTCATGCCTAGGGCCAATTTAGAGTGTCTAATCCACCTACAGCATGTGTTTGGGATGTGGGACGAAACCGGAGCACACGGAGGAAACCCACTTGACCACAGGGAGGACATGCAGACCCCGCACAGGAGGAACCCAAGCCAAGAATCGAACCAGAGAACCTCTTGCTGTGAGGCGGCAATGCTAACACATATATATATATATATATATATATATATATATATATATACATATATATACATATATATATATATATATATGTATATATATATATATATATATATATATATATATATATATATATATATATATATATATATATGTATATATATATATATATATATATGCATTCATATATATCTATATACATATATATATATATATATATATATATATATATACATAATATATATATATATATATATATATATATATATATATATATATATATATATATATATATATATATATATATATATATATATATATATATATATATATATATATATATATATATATATATATATATATATATATATATGTATATGTGTATATATACAGATATATAGATATATATATACATATATGCATATATATATATATATATATATATATATATATACATATATATGTATATATACATATATATATATATATATATATATATATATATATATATATATATATATATATGCATATATGCATACATATACTATGCTATATGCATAAACTGGCAATACACAAGCTTCAGACCAGATAGTTGGCCTACATAACTACACTGTAATGAATAAAAAATAGTGAGCCAAACAGCCAAATAAACTGAGAAAAGTAGAATGAAGTATCCACCAAGCACAAATAAATCGATGCTCAAAGGAAAAAATGCTTTAATAAGCACTGTAAAAAACACTCCAATACAAAGACCGGGTCTAGAAATACAAAAGCAATAACGTATCCACTATCACGTTTTCGTCGCCAACTTCATCAGTCATCAACTATCTGCATTACACCAGTTGCCACCCCCCCCCACCAGAAGAAAGGGGTAATAAAGGGTCAATTGGTCAGATCTAGCAGAATGACTTCAGACAACAAAGTCTTTTCTGAAGAAACCAACTTCTTAAGGGGCCTTTTTACCCAGAGAGGGTATCCTTTGGAAATGTTCAACAAAATACTAGAAGAAGTCAACACAAAAAGAACAGATGTATTTGCACCTATTTTAGGTGAAGAAGAACAATTAACCCACAATAAAGGACAAGCAAGTAATTTTGGGGCAAAAGAAACAGGGTTAATTACAACCTTCAATGAACAATCAGCCTTTGTTAGGAACATTTTTTCAAGGGAATGGCATAGTTTTTCGAAATTTTCAGACCTTGAACATATTTTCGATAAAGAGTTGTCCCATGTCTATCGGAAAGGGAAGAGCATCAAAAACTACTTGGAAGGAAGGACAAATGTCAACACACAGAACAGTAGCAATAGAACCAAGAAAGGATTATACAAATGTGGGAGATGTAAATACTGCACACATTTGCATTGTGGTGAAACAATTTTTTAGAAGCAAGAAATATGACCTTGCAATTGAATACATTTGCTAACTGTGACACCAAAGGCATCATATATCTGGCTGTTTGTAAAAATGTCCCTCCTTCTATGTAGGGAAGAGCGAAAGAAAGCTCAGACAGAGAATATATGAGCACTTATACGATGTCAAGGTGATGAATGAGAAAAGCACTTAGCAAGCATTCAGCCAAATGTAACACATCAGGTTATTCTTTTTATACTTGAAGTTGTCCCCACTAACCCAAGAGGTGGGATGTGGGAAACACTTATTGAATACAAGGAACTGTATTGGCAACTTTTTTAGATGCTAACCGTAACTTAGGGCTGAATGACATGGTATCATTAGCTCCAGTATTGAAGTTGAGAGCTGCAAAACTCTAATACAAAGAGCTAAAACAATGTTCAAAAACTTTTTTGTTATGTTCTTTTGTTGCGAATTACAAGAAACATACCCTTCTCAGGATTTTATATTACCAGCTGTTGGTTCAGTTGTAATTATACACTATGGCCACAAGATGGTGTCATTTTAAACCCAGATTCACATGCTTCACTCACATTTAATGTAGAAAGCATTTTAAATTATTTTAAATGGTGTTACAAAATAATGTTTTTAATCAACTTTTTAAAGAAGTTTTTAAATTATTATTGTAATTAAAGTGTGGATTTATTTTATTCAGAGATGTGGTTTTAACCTTGGCTTGTGAAGACTGTATGAACCAATCAGTTCCAACAATTAACCTTAGTAAATGGTCCAACATGATTGGCTTTCAGTACTGTGATGTAATTTGAAAAACATATAAAAGCATTTAACTTTCAAAGATGGATGTTTAACTGATGAAGTTGGCGGCAACGTGATAGTGGATACGTTATTGCTTTTGTATTTCTAGACCCGGTCTTTGTATTGGAGTGTTTTTTACAGTGCTTATTAAAGCATTTTTTCCTTTGAGCATCGATTTATTTGTGCTTGGTGGATACTTCATTCTACACTGTAATGAAGTCGCAAAGAACCATCTTGATAACAGGAGGCGTATCTCTAAATTTCATTTGTACAGCTATGAATGCTAAGCTGTTCATTTGCATATTTTAGGTCAGCAACATAAAACTCATGCAACAGTAAAATACTCATTCTATGGTCTTATTACCTACACTGTCTGTGAACTCATGTAGGTGTTCTCTATGGTCTTGCGGTGTGCTAGAGAAACCATAAAAGCTACCCAGTACTGTTCAAGTTTTCTCTTAAATAAATGTTTTTTGACTGGGAATGCAATACTGTCCCTTTACAATTTTCTGCTCATTGGATACATTTTCTGCCTGCCAAGGTTGCTAAGTAACGGAGTCTCAAGACAGCTAATCAGATTTATTAAGAGTAACAGCTTTGTATTGGCAAGGACTACTTTCTAGTGGTATAAACACTCTCTAATTCCTGGGAATTGCTATTGACACAGAAATCTCTAATAAACTGCCATAGAAAACCATTAATACATTTGAACTCGTTTTAATGATTTTTTAATTCAGCTCCCTAGCGAATACCTTCCAAAAGAGCTCATTCATAACAATAGCACAGCATAATCCATTATTCCCCATGATTATTAACTTTGTTGGG